>NC_046364.1:305000-480000 GCF_011125445.2 Fundulus heteroclitus
TGGTCAGCCCTGAAGCTGCATCCAGCTGGCTTATGGGTAATGTAGGCGTCAGCCTCCTACCTGCATCACGGTAGGGTCACCTGATGTGGAGGTCCAATGAGGAACCCTTGAGAAAGGAGGAGGGGGCAGTGGAACAGAAGGTGGATGGGGTTCTCACAGCTGAACCATCTCAGCTGATATCTCTGGAGGAAGAGCAGCAGTCACCCTGTCCTGAGTTCCTTCCAGAAGATCAGGCTCCTCTCCATCACCTGTGGTCTCATGACTCCCATCTTCTCAGGAGAGATGTTTCCCTGGAGGCCGCTGAGAACCCAGAGGTGAAAAAGTGCCAAACTCATCGTGAGTCCTTGGTCTGCGCTCACTCCAGCAGAGATCTTCTTCTGCTCCTGGTGTTCTAACCCCTAGAACCAGAGGACCAACGTCCAGAGTCTGATGGAGGCTGATGGATGCTGATGGAGGCTGATGGAGGCTGATGGATGCTGATGGAGGCTGATGGAGGCTGATGGATGCTGATGGAGACTGATGGATGCTGATGGAGACTGATGGAGACTGATGGATGCTGATGGATGCTGATGGAGGCTGAGGGATGCTGATGGATGCTGATGGAGGCTGATGGAGGCTGATGGATGCTGATGGATGCTGATGGAGGCTGATGGAGGCTGATGGATGCTGATGGAGGCTGATGGATGCTGATGGATGCTGATGGAGGTTGATGGATGCTGATGGATGCTGATGGAGGCTGATGGAGGCTGATGGATGCTGATGGAGGCTGATGGATGCTGATGGATGCTGATGGATGCTGATGGAGGCTGATGGATGCTGATGGAGACTGATGGAGACTGATGGATGCTGATGGATGCTGATGGAGGCTGAGGGATGCTGATGGATGCTGATGGAGGCTGATGGAGGCTGATGGATGCTGATGGATGCTGATGGAGGCTGATGGAGGCTGATGGATGCTGATGGATGCTGATGGAGGCTGATGGAGGCTGATGGATGCTGATGGATGCTGATGGAGGCTGATGGAGGCTGATGGATGCTGATGGATGCTGATGGAGGCTGATGGAGGCTGATGGATGCTGATGGAGGCTGATGGATGCTGATGGATGCTGATGGATGCTGATGGATGCTGATGGAGGCTGATGGATGCTGATGGATGCTGATGGATGCTGATGGAGGCTGATGGAGGCTGATGGATGCTGATGGATGCTGATGGAGGCTGATGGATGCTGATGGAGGCTGATGGATGCTGATGGAGGCTGATGGAGGCTGATGGAAGCTGATGGAGGCTGATGGATGCTGATGGAGGCTGATGGAGGCTACATGTGTCCAACGGCTGGGGCAGTAAAATGCCATCAGTCTCCCAGCACCACGCCTGATATCTGCTGGTTTCCTCCAAACATGGTTCTGTCCATCATGGTCCAGCACCTTCTCTGTGTGTGGGAGAGGTGGCAGAGCAGGCTGCAAGGTTCTAGATTTAGATCCCACTGACTGCCACTTTGGGACCCTCAGTCTCACAGCGGCAGGAGGAATGGGTCGGGGGCAGAGGACCATATTAGCAGCAATGATGATTATTATTAGAACATCTCTGGTCTCCTGGTCCTTCCTCCAGGTGCAGCTCTGCTGACCTCAGTCCTGCTGCCATCTTGGTTCTGCAGAGAAGAGGCTTTAACCCGCTGACTGAGGCCTGCAGACTCTGAGGTGGAGCTCCTGGGTTCTGCTCATTTCTCTGAGCTTCCTGCTCTGACCATAGCCTGGACCTGCTGAGATGTTCTCCTGCTGGAATCATCTTCCTCTCTTACCGCTGTGCTTCCTGCAGACCTTCAGATTGCTGCTTCTGATGGTGAGCGTATCATCCTCCACCATCAGCTCACTCTGTTTTGATCCTATTTTCAGCTGCAGGCCTCTCTGGACCTGCTTGTCTTCTGTAATCCTGGCAGGTAGCTTCATGTTGGAGAGGGTTCACTCCAAGCATCCATCATCACCGCCCTGCAGAGGAACCAGATTAAAAGTTAAAGCAGGCTAAAGCCACAGATGAGAGGAAAAGGTGTGTCTATCTTTCAGTGGCATCTCCCTGCTCTCATGAAGGAGTCACGGTCTGTTGCAGAACCTCAGTGAGAGCTGAATGCTCCACTTAGATCCTCTGACTTCCTGTAATAACAAAGCAGAAAAGGCTGACATGCCAGAACAAACACAACCAATGCAGGTCAACCGCCACTGATCTATTTAAGACTCCATGATGGAGAGATACTTCATGTTTAGGCTTCACCTTCATCCACTCTGTCGTTTCAGGCTGCATTCCAGGAACTAGGCAGAGGGAACAAGGAGTCCTGAAGTGGGTCAGCACAGCACCAGGATTGTTCTTCAGAACATAAAGCAGCATGCTGTGAAAGCTCATGAACAGGAGATCCTCCTGACCAGATGGTCCAGCTTCACGCTTAACTTTCATACCTGCTGAGTTCTGGTCACACCTGAGACACAGGTACAGCTTCCTGTCTGCAGAGGTGCTGCTCAGAAACTGGCTGAGTCAGCAGAACTCTGGAAAACAGCAGAGATACTGAGAATAAGAAACCAAGAACCTCCTGGATGGAGGGAGGGATAGATGGATGGATGATGGATGGATAGATGGATGGATGGATGGATGGATGGATGGATGGATGATGGATGGATGGATGGTTGGAGGGAGGGAGGGATGGATGGAGGGAGGGAGGGAGGGATGGATGGATGCATGAATGGATGGATGGAGGGATGGATGGAGGGATGGATGGATGGATGGATGGATGGTGAATGGATGATGGATGGATGGATGGATGGATGGATGGATGGATGGATGGATGGATGGATGGAGAGATTGATGGAGGGATGGAGGGATGGAGGGATGGATGGAGGGATGGATGGATGGTGAATGGATGATGGATGGATGGATGGATGGATGGATGGAGAGATTGATGGAGGGAGGGATGGATGGATGGATGGATGATGGATGGATGGAGGGATTGTGGGATGCCGTCTGCAGGATCTAGACTCAGTTTATGCAGAACGAGTCCAGAGAAGGTCCAGATTCATCTCCACTGACCCCCCCCCCCCCCCCCCCCCCTTTGCTCCTCTCCCATCAGGTTAATGCTTCAGAACCTCAGAACCAGAACCAGCTTCTTCCTCAGAGCTGTGAGGGCAATCGCCCCCTGATGGAGACTGAGGTCCATCTCTTTCACCACACGGTTGCTGCCTATCTGCACTCTTATTCTCAGGAATATAAAATGCTATATTTCTGTGAATGAAGCCTCAGTGCAGAGATTCATGAGGGAATACTCCGTGTGACACGAAGGGGCTGATAGCAGAACTCTGATGTGGGAGAACCTGTGAATGCTAAGAGGGTCGTCCATGTGTCATGGTATTTGTGTCTGCCTCACAGGTAATGCTAACACATGCTAACTCATGCTAACTCATGGGGAAAATAAAAAGAGATGCACGCCACACTTTTCAGATTTTTATTAGTGGAAATGCTGAGAACCGTGAATCCTTCTCCACTTCACCGCATGGCGGTTCCAGACAGAGCCATCATGGCCAGAACGTCTTTCAACCCAAACGCTGCTGTTATCATTCATTCATTCAGAAATAATTAACATCCACAGTAACAAACAGCAACATGAGTTGACTTCATTATTGGAAGATGAGCCTCAGAGTTTAAAGTCATTTTGGTTCCAGTTCCACCAACTGACCTCTGTAACAGGGAAGGAACCCTTCGTCTTCACTAGAGGTTCTCCCTCCTTCATTCGTTGGTCTCTGACCCTCACGGCTCCATCGCCTCCCTGGTACCGGTCCGTACCACAGCGGTGACAGATTACGGCACAAAGTAGTAGAAACCCATCTCAGATCCTGGTTCTGTAGGATGCAGATCTGCAACCCAGTCCCTGGCAGAACATCTGAAGGTTCCAGAAACGCTTCAACAGGATCAGATCAGAGAAGAAGACTTCCAGATTCAGGCTTTTACCTTTAGAACCTTTAGACCCTCCCTGGTTGTCTGCCAGGTCAGACTGCGCTTTCCAGACCCGACGGGTTCTGGTTCTGCCCGCTTTGTCTGATGGTGCCATATGGCTGAAACACGCTGGCTGTAATTTTGGGAAACGTTCCCTCCTCTCCCGTTTATCCCCCAGGGTCACGGTGACCCAGCTAATGAGCTCAAAGCCTTTCTCTTTTCAGACCAACCAACCCCTTTCAGTCACAGACCCCCTCAGTCAGGCCCCCAGCCCCAGCCCCCCCCGTCTGCCGTCCCCCATCCTCCCTTTACCCCACCCCCCCATCCCCCCGTCTCCCGTCCCCCGTCCCCCCGTCCCCCCGTCCCCCGTCCCCCCATCCCCCGCTGGAGACCAATTCATCTCTCTGTGACGGCGGAGGGAGTACAACAAGTCGAGAATGTAATTTATAACTCTCAGACGGGGTTCTGTTTCCCCTCTGAGGGGTTCTGCAGAGTAAAGACTGTTCCTCAGTTTGATTGGTGGCCATCAGAACCGACCTGCTGACCCAACCCTGATCAACCTGCTGCTCGTTAAGATTCATTACTCCTGTCCAATGAGCAATGTCTGTCCTGCTCCAGCTGGTGGAACCCTGCTGTTAGAAATGTGTGCAGCTGGACTGGACCCCACGGGTTCTTCTCCTGTAACATTTCCAAGGACCAGAGAATCCAGAGAAAGTCTAGATGAACGTTTTTTCCTCTAGATGTTCTGGATTCCTGGTTCCTCTCTGAGGAGCCTCAGATCTTCTACAGGTTCTAGGTCTGGGGACTGAGACGATCCTGGAAGAAGGTCCATTTATTGTCTCTTAGGTGCTTTGGTCTGGTTTTGGATCAAGAACCGATGAGAACCCATTTTCAGTTTAGCGAGTGTCTAATGTTGGCATCTAACAGGGTTCCCAGGTTCTCTGTGAGAGGAACCGTGCGGCAGCATCACAGACCCCACGCTGTCACCTCAGCATCGTGGAGGACCTCTGAAGGTTCTGCAGACACGTGTCTCTCCTGCATGTGATGGGGACACACACGCTGCTTATTTTATATATTTCTGTGAAAACGTGGCCAGCGCTGTTTGAGGTTTGGATTGTTTTGGACTAAACAAATCGCAGCTTCAGGCATCAGACCCAGTGAGGCTCAGCAGGATCAGCTAATCGGATCCAGATGTTGAGGGATGTGCAACATCCAGCTGTTGGACTCTGATCAAACGCGTTGAGTTGCTGTGTTCCTGTTGATCACCATCAGCGGTTCCATCCGGTGAAACAGCTCAGCTCCCAGCTAATGGCCCGTTGCAGACAGAACCACCAAACCGACCCCCCAACCAGGAGGTTCTGGCTGGTCCATAAGATCCTCTTCAGGTTCCAGCTGTCTCTGGAGGCTCTGGAGGCCCCCGGAGACTCAGGACACACATCTGCTGCTGACCAGACCTCTCCCTGGTTAGATCGGAGCAGAACCCGTACCGTCATAAAACATTATGACGGTACGGGTTCTAAATTAGACAGAGCTTTACGAGTTTGCTCCAGAACAACCCGGAGGCGCTCTCCAGAGGGAAAACTCTTGGAAATGTCCCTTTAACCAACGGTTGTGAAACAGTCAGCAGGTTGTTGCGTAAGTCTCCAGCATCCATCATGTCTTCATGTCCTCCAGCTTCACGCTGCATCGAGCATGTATCAACTATCAGAGCTTGAGAGAGCAGCCAGAGGACGCACATCTGGAAGCACTCAGCCCCCTCTGAGAGTGTGGGGGGTTAACCCGGCATCGTGACTTACATAAATCTGTCCGCAGACACAGGACTCACCTCCCTGCTGAGGACACAGAGACGTCTCTGGAAGGTAAATCCTTCAGCTTCAGCGTGAAGATGAAGAGACGAGAGGACAAACACAGCAGTGTGTGTGTGTTCTGCAGCTGAGCGAGAACATTTATGTTTATTTTACTGGTAAAGTGAGGACTTAAAGAAGGTCATTTTTCTGGGCTAGGTGTTAGGGTTAGGACTGTTTCATCAGTTCTAATAATAATAATAATAATCATCTTTGTTGTCATTGCAACACGAGGCCCGGTCCTCACTCTGTCTTTTAAAGACGCGTGTGGACATGTTAACGAGTCGTGTCCTCAGATGAAGCTAATAAAAGAAACTTCCACGCTCTGTCGGAACAAAGTCTGACAGCACGGCGTTCCCCTCCAGGTGCTCCAGCGTCACGCTGAGCAGCTTCTACCATGCAGGAATGCACATTCCGGCATTTCAGGCTCAAACACATTCAGAAACGAGTTATTTCTGTTCCTCCTCCTCTGGAACCGCGGTTCCTGCGCTTTGTTCTCCATTCACAAACGGTTCGGTTCTCCAGACGCATTCAGCTGCATTGTTGTCACTAAACACGTTATGTGGTTCTGACCCGCAGAATCAGAACTCTGTGGAATAGAACCTGCCTGACAACATGAAGTAGGTGAGAGGTGAGAAACCAGGGAAAGGGTTCCTGGTCCATTCCTGAGGCTTTGGGTCCAAAGAGAACCATGTGAGAACACATGGAACAGTGGAGAACCTTCCCAGGAGAGGTCCACCATAGGAGAACCCAGAAGAACCCAGAACATCTGAAGCTCTGCAGACCTCACTGCCTGAGCTGAGGTCAGACAGGGAGGGGCCTCCATGTCTGTGATCAGAGACCAGAACCACAGCTGACCCAACAGAACCAAAGACCGTCTCCCCACGCCAGGCGTGCATCAACCCGTTGTTCTGTGGAACGAGACATCAGAGCAGGAGTTAGGAAGTCCGTCCTGCATTTGGCAGGTTGCCGGTTTGATGCCGTCGTTGTGCCCTTAGGCCAGACGCTTCCCCTGCATCACCTGCTGGCGGCGGTCAGAGGGTCCGGTGGCGCCGGTGTCTGGCAGCCGGTGTCAGTCCGCCCCAGGGCAGCTGTGGCTGCCAGCAGAGCTCACCACCGTCAGGGTGTGGGTGGATCTAAAGAGCTTTAAAGAGCGAAGCACAAGAATTTCACCATTTAGGACTGAGATTATAAACCCACTGAGAAGATACATTCACTGACCTGTTCTGTGCGTCACTTGTTCTGGACGAGGTTATTGTTCTGTTAGCTGGACCCGAGTACAGGTAGAACCAGAAGTCTACCTGGTTCTACCTGGTTCTACCTGTACTCGGAGGCAGAAAGCTCCTCCACACGGTGGTCCGCTCATCTGTGAACAATTTGTTGAACCAAACGCTCTTTAGAGACAAAAGTTTACAGATTTCAGTGTAAAGTTATGGAGAAACAAAACTGACCAGGGAAAAACTACATATATACATACATACATATACATATATATGTATATATATGTATATACATACATATATATACATATATGTATATATATATATATATATATATGTGTGTATGTGTGTGTGTGTATGTGTATATATATATATATATATATATATGTAGTTTTTCCCTTCCTTATACAAGCCTTTGCTATTTCTACATTTCTTCAACTGTTTATTTTCGTATGCATTTCTGCCTCGTTATGCTAATTGCGTGATCATCCCCATATTGGGCAAACAGTGTTCGTAGGCGGTAGAGCCATAAAGTGTCATTTTCTGTTGTAAGCCTCTAACTGAACAATGAGCTAATGTCTCTCTTTATATTACCTGGTTTGTGACCTGGCACCTGCCCACACCTGGGTCCATGTGAGCCGCTGACTGAAACATGTTCAGCTCATGATGGCAGCAGCAGGAAGTCTCCATCTAGGGAAGGCTGCTGCTAACCAACCAATAGGGAGCAACGGTCCCCTTAAGACCGCCCCCTCATTTGCATAATGAGGCAGAAATGCAAACAGTAAAGTAAAAAAAGAGGAGATGAGGAAATGTAAAAAGAACAAAGGCTTGTATAAGGGAAAGGAAAAACTAAAAATATACATTGTACATATATTTTTGCTGTTATTTTTAAATGATGTCAGTTCTGGTCCTCCATATAATGAGAGCAAACCTCGATAACTCCGTGGATCTGATTGCTTTTGGTAAATCCAGGGTCTAGACGCAGAAGTTTCTATTTTCTCTGGTTTCCTTCATGTGTGGTTTGAGGTTTAGAAAGAGTAAAATGATCTGTGCGTCTGACCCTCTGTGTTCACGGTGGTATTAATGCTGCTCTGCAGGCGCTTCTGGTTTCTGCCATCAGTGACCAGCAGCTTCACATCTCTGCCCTCCTGAGCAGCGCTGAAACAAGCTGGACCGGCGCTGTGGCCACCAGCCATGTGACAGGAAGAACTCGGAAGAACTCGGACCGAGGAACGCCACAAAGCACAGATCCAGACGTTGCTGAGGACTTTGATCATCATGGAGACAGTTCTCCACGTTTCCATCAGCAGGTGAACTTTCAGCCAGACGCCTAAACGCACCAAACCATCCGACCCGACGGAAAACCCCGCCGTAGCAGTCAGAGCTGGCTGAGGTCCATCTCCAACGTTCTCCCTCTGGATGGAGAAGCTTCTGGATCCGGTTAGTTGATCAGATGATCCAGAGATCCATTCTCCTTCAGATCACAGGGTTTCATCACTTTCATCCCGCAGACTCAGACTTTTCTGGTTCTGGTCCCAGACTGAATGAAGCCCTCCTCCAGGGATGGGGGGGTTCTGGTTCTGGTTCTGGTTCTGGTTGTGGTTGTGCAGAGGGACTTCCAGGAAGCGGACCTGCTTGATGGTGTCGTAACTGCTAGAACCTTTGATGGCCTCCAAGCTGCAGACATGAAGAATGTGAGCAGCTGATGATGATTATGGGATGAGATGCTTGTGACGACAGGAACCAATTTTCTCTCATCTTTTTATGTAGAACCTCCCAGAACACGCTGTGCTGGTGCGTAGCTCTCATGTGGCGCTAGCAGTCAATGGAATAGCAAGGAGCTAAATATTAGAAGATGTGGGATGGACCTCTGGAGCCGTTTGTCAGTGTTTAACGAACCAGACGCTGAATTATAGCTGCTGCAGGTACCGTGTATTTGGAGGAACACAGAATACAAAACGAACACAATACACCAAATATTTACAAGGCTGCAGTCAAAGTTTCAGAATTTTAGTTGGCGCCAACATAATTAAACACAAGAAAAACGTTGGAAATGATGCTAATAAATGTTCCCAATAACAGATGGTGCCAATCAGCGTCATTCTAAACTACAACACACAGCACTGTCCATGTTTCCATTTTATTTGAAGGATTTCCCAGAGCAAGTGTCCATAGCTGCAGCAATGATGGGTTTGTGTGAATCAGGGTAACGATCATGGAACAGAGCAAAGGCTGCAGGGCCTCCTGTCACACCAGCAGGGTTTGCAGATCCTTCTTTCATTTTCAGTAGCTCACCATCATTTTAACCCAAAACAGGGTCGCCTGGCCTGCATTAGGCAAGCAGGACTAGTGAACTTCCTTACATTGCAACTAGAGCTTTTGCAACCATAATATAACTAAGCAGATAAAAACTTACAGAATGTACAATCAGAAAGGTACAAAAGTAAACATTCACATACTTTTTCAAGTCTAAACAGATTGAGATACCAAACACTACACAGCCAGCTTTAAAGCAAATACATCATTAACATGTTAAGTTGAAGCCAATATACAGCTTGTTGTGAGGACGTAAATGGAGCCATGTTAGCATCAGCTGCCAACATTTCATTCACTACTCATCAATTCCTTTCACAGTTCCATCTGCATGGCTCCACCAACAGCTGGCATCTAAATAATGTTTGCAAAATGAGCTCTGAAGCTCAGAATATGGAGCGGAAACCACACACACTGACAATCCAACATGTTCTACCAAGCAGACCAGATCGCTGTTAACACACCACACACAGGAATATTTCCTAAGATAATCTGAAGGTAGTCAGGGCCAGTCGGAAGGGGAAGATTGGGGAAAAATCAGCCTAAATGTCTCACCATGTGAACCAGCCTTTAGAGAGAAAACTTTGCACCAACATGTGTGGATGACTCCTTATAACTGACTCATTAGAACAGATTCCTTATAACTGACTCCTTAGAACTGACTCATTAGAACTGGCTCGTTAGAACAGATTCCTTATAACTGACTTGTTAGAACTGACTCATTAGAACAGATTCCTTATAACTGACTCCTTAGAACTGACTCATTAGAACTGGCTCGTTAGAACAGATTCCTTATAACTGACTTGTTAGAACTGACTCGTTAGAACAGATTCCTTATAACTGACTTGTTAGAACTGACTCGTTAGAACAGATTCCTTATAACTGACTTGTTAGAACTGACTCGTTAGAACAGATTCCTTATAACTGACTCCTTATAACTGACTTGTTAGAATTGGCTTGTTAGAACTGACTCGTTAGAACTGACTCGTTAGAACAGATTCATTATAATTGACTCCTTATAAGTGACTTGTCACAACTGACTCGTTAGATCTAATGAGTCAGTTGAACTGAAGCGTACAACTGACTCATTAGACCTGACTCGTTAGAACTGACTCGTTAGCTCTGCCTCGTTAAATCTGACTTGTTAGAACTGTAATAAGCCCTGTGATGGCGTGCATTGTGTACTGGTGTTGTATATTTAAACTGAATTGAATATTTGGGTTTTTTCATCTTTACCTTTGGTCAGAATATCCTCTGTGTTCATTCAGTATTTATTAGTCCCCTTTGACTCTGATTCACTGATTAGTTGCGCCTGGTTCTCTGACACTCCCAGTGGTTAAAAGCCTTTCAGGTTCCTCACCTGCAGCCAGGTTCCTCTCTTCATCCATGTCTCCTTACAGGTTCCCAGTTCTCCAGTTGCTTCTTGCTTGGTTTTTGTAAGTAGTTTAATTTGTAAACGCCATCTGCCTCCACCATTAGGCTCTTCTCACACCTCTGAATTTGGTTCTTATTTCCAGCACATGATGAGAAGGAGTCGATGTAAAATGTTAGACAGCCGTCCGTGATGCAGCAGCATCTGTAGTTTAAAACTGATCCACCTTTTCTCTGATACAGGCTGATGGCCGCACAGCGATGTCTTCTTCCTCCCTTCACCTGCTGCTGAGATGGAGATTAATTGTTGGTGTTGGCATGAAACAATGATCGGAGGTCTGAGACCATGAAGCTGTAAAATTAGACCTCATTGTCCACTTACCAGAGCTGTTCATCATCAATTATGATAATAAATAATAAAGTTATTAGGGATCTGGATCCGACCCGGTCCTGCATAACCGGATCTGACTGGATAATAAAGTTATTCAAACTGATTTTCTGAGCAGCAGCTTCATATCCTCACAGCCATGTTTAGTTCAATGTTTCTTTCATTAAACTTGTCACAACCTTTTACATTTAAACAGATGAAAAACTCAGACTGTGAAGATTTTAGCATCCAGAGCTGCAGGGGGAGGATCTCTGAACCGGACCTTTGAGGAGAACCTGGATGCTTCCCTCTGTCATCCAGGAGCACTTTTCTGCTTTAGGTTCTGATTTGTGTTGTCAGACCAAACGGCGTCTGCAGCAACTTCCCATGGAACGTCGTTAAAGACTGATCCGACTGATCCGGTTCTGCAGTCAGACCTTCTCTGTCCTGTGACCAGCAGCTGGTCCCAGATCAGAGCTTTCTGGAGACTTTTCCTGATCCCAGTTCTGCCAGCATTTATCCGAACAGCGGTTCTGCAGCAGAACTCTACTGAACTCTGGTGGATTTTCATGGTTCTATTGGGGAAAATGTGATTCTTCAGTGAGAATAACTTGTTTATTTCAAACAAACTATGAACTGAAATAAAACGGGCACCGACCTGCCACTTTACATAAGAAGCAGCTAGAAGACTTTATGATTTGCTGCCCCTCTCCTAAATCTCAACATACAATCATTGGGTTCTCTCCACACCAGTTAAAGACTTAATTATTCCCTGTCAGGGTTTGTTTATCGATGAACTCAGGACACACACACAGGACTAAAAGTTTGAGTTTTTATTGAAGGAAGTATGCTGGGTGGTGAGTGATGAAGACCGGAGGTTCAGGACTGCAGAAGGTCAGGGATGTAGATGTGATGGCAGGAGCTGACGGCCCAGAGATAGAGAATCCACACTCGCTAGATGCTGCTCGGCTAGCAGGCCTCGTAGCAACACCAGGACTCAGGGCGGCTAGTCAGGTTAGCAATTCACAGAAGACACCTGGACAAAGAGCAGAGCTTCTCCAGGAACGAACAACAGAATAGCAGAAGACGGCCCAGTGCTGAACTGAAGGCAGAGGCAGGTTTAAATAGAGCACTAACAGGTGGAACAGGGTCTGGCTAATTGACAG
Source organism: Fundulus heteroclitus (assembly GCF_011125445.2). NCBI lineage: Eukaryota > Metazoa > Chordata > Actinopteri > Cyprinodontiformes > Fundulidae > Fundulus > Fundulus heteroclitus. The sequence goes on from NC_046364.1 coordinate 317,255, forward strand.
GTAAATTGTTAACAGGTGTGACTGACTGCTGAGGAGGTGAAGTGAAGATGACAGAAAATAACTGATGACAATGAAAACTAACAATAAATAAAGTCAAACCAAACCCACATGAGATGACAAAATGAAAATAACAGAAAAACAAAGCCAAACCAAAACTCAACCATGACATTCCCACAATAATCAATCATCCACCTCAGTGACTCAATTAAAGTCCTTTGACGAACCATCCTGTAGATCAGCTTTTCCAATCAGTTTTTCTTTCTTTACTTTTTTAATCGGTGAACATTCGTACTTTAAGTCCATTATCAATCCAAACGCACACAAACAAAAACCCTTTTTGGTTGTTTGGACGTATTGTTTTTTTCAACTAGTGCATTATATACAATAAGCAGTGACTTGTGGTCCAGAACTTCTCCTTATTCTCCTCCAAACTGCAACTCTTTGCTAGTTTTGATTTACCTGATAAATCTGTGGTTTCCAGCAAATTTATCATCCAATATAACACAGAGAAATATGATTTCATGGGTCCATTCTATCCATAGTTATTTTATTTTGTGTTGCAGTTGCGTGCTGCGTGTCCCGTAACATCATCAGTGACCCCTCGCCCCCCCACCATGGACTGCTGCATTCTGGGAAGAGGTCCACCAGGTTCTGCAACAGCTTTTCCCTATTGGTCCCTGTGGGATCCCACAAGTTTACATCTAAACTGCTTCTTTGGACCAGAGCGGCTTCTAGGCCAGTTTAATGCATAGAGAGCTAAAGTCATGTTGGTCTTTGACTGCAGATCTGTAGAAGATTGTAGAAAGTGCCGCCTGGTTGAGGAACCGTTCTTCTTGTGGTGTTTTCTGCTTGGAACGCTGCGTCGCCTGTTAAATTGCCTTGGCCTTGAAGTTGGAGATGTCACAAGGGCTCAATCTAGATGAAGTTACAACCTGATCTTTGGAAGGCCTGCATGGAGCTGGCCTGCAGCCCAGGTTCTGTCCAGATCGGTCCAAAGAGACGAGCTCAGCGCTGACACCAACTGACCACTGCAGGATGGCTCTGAATTAGCAGCAGCTCTGATGAGTCTGTGCAAGCGCTTAGTCTGGCAGAGAGGCAGGTGAGGAAATCCGTTTCCAACCGACCCGACCCGGCAGACCCGACCCGGCAGAGCCGACCCGGCAGAGCCGACCCCCCAGCAGCCGCAGCACAACGGAGCCAAGAGAGGGAAATGACTTCTATTGTTCTCAGAGCTCAGAGGTCCGCAGCTGGATTCAGCAAAGAGTCACTGAGTTTAACTCTGTGCTGCAAGAAGGCCGGTCCCCACGGAGCACTTACTGCCCCCCCCCCCATCCCCCCATCAACCCCCCCCCCCCCCACACACACACACACACACACACACACACACTGTTGTCCGCATTTGACCTTCCTCTGGCCCTGCTAATGAGAACCATCTGGAGAGAAACCACATCCAACACTATCTATCTATCTATCTATCTATCTATCTGTCTGTCTGTCTGTCTGTCTGTCTGTCTGTCTGTCTGTCTGTCTGTCTGTCTGTCTGTCTGTCTGTCTGCCTGTCTGTCTGTCTGTCTGTCTGTCTGTCAGTTTAAGCAATAAGAACAAGACCACATGGTCTTTAACCGTGACCCGAATTTCACCCAGGACGGCCACGTACCCTCACGCCTCTTCTTCCTCTTCCTCGAGCAGGACGTTGCCCTTCATTTACTTGGCCTGGTGCCTCCATGTTCATGTACTGGTCCTGGTCAAGCTCTATATCTAGGCCCACAAGTCTGCTAATTTTGACAATTCAGCACTAAACTATTGTGCATGTCACAACTTATACAACGAAATAATGCTGACATATTTTGGACAGAAGAACTGTGCAAACACTGCTAAATGTAGGCTAACTGTGCTAACTACAGGCTAAATGTGCTAAATGTAGGCTAACTGTGCTAACTACAGGCTAAATGTGCTAAATGTAGGCTAACTGTGATAACTGTAGGGGAAATGTGCTAAATGTAGGCTAACTGTGCTAACTACAGGCTAAATGTGCTAAATGTAGGCTAACTGTGATAACTGTAGGATAAATGCGCTCAATATAGCCTAACAGTGCTAATGGTAGGCTAACTGTGCTAAATATAGGCTAAATGTGCTAAATGTAGAGTAACTGTGCTAAATGTAGGCTAACTGTGATAACTGTAGGCGAAATGTGCTAAATGTAGGCTAACTGTGATAACTGTAGGCGAAATGTGCTAAATGTAGGCTAACTGTGCAAACACTGCTAACTGTAGGCTAAATGTGCTCAATATAGCCTAACAGTGCTAATGGTAGGCTAACTGTGCTAAATATAGGCTAACTGCTAACTGTAGGCTAAATGTGCTAAATGTAGGCTAACTGTGCTAACTACAGGCTAAATGTGCTAAATGTAGGCTAACTGTGCAAACACTGCTAACTGTAGGCTAAATGTGCTCAATATACCCCAACAGTGCTAATGGTAGGCTAACCGTGCTAAATATAGGCTAACTGCTAACTGTAGGCTAAATGTGCTAAATGTAGGTTAACTGTGCTAACTACAGGCTAAATGTGCTAAATGTAGGCTAACTGTGCTAACTACAGGCTAAATGTGCTAAATGTAGGCTAACTGTGATAACTGTAGGCGAAATGTGCTAAATGTAGGCTAACTGTACAAACACTGCTAACTGTAGGCTAAATGTGCTCAATATAGCCTAACAGTGCTAATGGTAGGCTAACTGTGCTAAATATAGGCTAACTGCTAACTGTAGGCTAAATGTGCTAAATGTAGGTTAACTGTGCTAACTACAGGCTAAATGTGCTAAATGTAGGCTAACTGTGCTAATTACAGGCTAAATGTGCTAAATGTAGGCTAACTGTGATAACTGTAGGCGAAATGTGCTAAATGTAGGCTAACTGTGATAACTGTAGGCGAAATGTGCTAAATGTAGGCTAACTGTACAAACACTGCTAACTGTAGGCTAAATGTGCTCAATATAAGCTAACTGTGCTAACTGTAGGCTACTTATATTCAATCATCTCACGCTCATGTCTCACGCTTGAGACATGAACAAAGGAGAAACAAAGGAGAAATACTGTTCTGTTGTGAACAATTGCCAAGTGCTTTGGAGGTTTGTCCAAGTTATTTACAAAATGTAATTTCTGTTTCACAAAATGAGTCAAACCAATGGAGAAAAACTACAAATTTACTCAACAAAATGCCACCAATGCCACATTTTCCAGGTTATAATCAATGTTAGGTATTCAGTGTGGTCTGTTTGTCATTTTCCAGGATTAATCGGTCGCTGGTGAAAGGCCTTCCTCGCTGACTTCAACACTGAGGCTCATTTAGACCGATGATGAGGACCACAGACCAAGTGTTTAAAAACAGTTTAACCAAAAGTCACAAACAGATTCATTGGAATCAAAAAGAATGAACTGATTTCATCTGGTTTTCATTTGTAATATTGCAGCAATAATATGAAATATTTGCTGTTCTGATGTCCCAATGTTACAAGAGAAGGCGGTCCTGGCCCCTGGTATCGTTTTTATAGGCTGTAAATCTTCTGATCCTGTCAGGCTGGTGTTTACATCTTTCTTTCTTTCTGTCTTTGTTTTTATCGTCCTGGCTGGTCTCTGCTGCTCTGGACCAGCTCTGGCCATCCATGATGCCCTAAGGGAGGCAGCGTGTTCAATTAAAGTTTGGCTTATGAACAAAATAGAAGGAAAGGAAATTAATCTAACATTATTACCCAAACAGGAATATTTAAATCATGAAAATATAAAACATAACATAAAACTTGTGGAAAAGGAAGCAGAAACTTAAACCAGCAGAAAGCAGCTTTTATACTGAAGCTAAAGCCTGTTATATGAACTGATAATGGTGAGGTTGTGATGGGCCTTCAGTTAGCGACCAGTCCAGTAGCGCCCCCCAGCGGCCAGATGAGTGAACATCCGTTAGCAGCTCAGTACCTGGAGAATCTGACCTGAACAGAAACGTTTAGGTACTCCAAAAGCTTTGAATTAACCTTTAATCATTTTAAATTTAAATTTTTTTTAATTTTTTTTTTTGGGGGGGGGGCGCTCTTTTTAATTGAAATTTGTGTTTGATTTTATCTTTATTTGTATGTGAAGCCTCCATGAACTCTGCAGTAAAATCCATCCTGTCTGCCTTTGTGTTTGAAACTGTGGCTCCAGTGGAGGAGCAGAGTTTTCTTGGACCGGTCCTGGTCCGACTGGAAGTTCTCCGTCTTTTCAATGTGGAGGGAATAAATAAAAATTAAATATGAAAATGAAAGGCCTGGAACGCAGAAAAAGCTGCCTCTACTAGTAGGACAGTAGTACCAGTCTGGTTGAAAAGAGCGGCTTTCCTTCCTGGCACCGTCCTAAAAGGCTGTTTCTAATTAACAGGCTGCCTCCTGTTTCTAATTAACAGGCTGCCTCCTGGTGGGACTGAAAGTCCAGCTTAGAGAAACTCTTTATTCTAGAGCTGTAATTTAGATGAGTGTAATGTTAGACTTGTTGGTTCCACGTTCCCCTCTGAGTAGAAGAAGACAAGGCAGCGAGGAGAACTGGTGATGTGTGAGTCCAGAATGAGTCACTTTACTGACTCATGATTCACGATTCTTCATCTCTGTGGGCAAACTGAAGGGGGTCCTGTGATGGAGGTCCTTCAGGTGGACCAACTCCAGTCTTTCACTTCATGGCTACAGGTGTGAGGGCGACAGGTCTGTAGTCATGTAGTCCAGACATGGAGGGTGCTTTAGAGACCAGGATGGTTGTAGAGCTCCCTCCTGAAGCTCCTTATGCCCCCACACCTGTCTGCAGGTGTTTCAGCCCTGCAGGGTCTGAATCTATCAGAGGTTCAAGGAAGGATCCAGCCAAGTACCTGAGAGATGTACTGATCCAATCTTCATCGGGTCAGGCTGGTTTTAAAAACAGGGAACAGCACAGAATTAGGCAGATGGTCATAATGTTGTCTGATCTGTGTGTCTCCTAGATGTGAGGTTCTGTGCAGCCTGTAGAAAGGTGATGATGCAATGTCCTGGTCCCAACGCTGAGCATCAGACCCTGATCTGCAGAACCTTTCTCACACAGACCTGGATGAGAACCTGAGCAGAAAAGAGGAGCGCTGAGTCTGCAGCTCTGCTCATAAAGACTCTCTCCTGGTCTTATGTCCCGGCCCTCAAGGAGGAACGTGTTCTCTTCCTGGTGGGAATGTGCTGCGGCTGGAACCGCGGTTCTGCAGCGGCCGGAGGAACTCGCTGTCTCAGCAAAGCTGCTCAGGATAATCAGGATGAATGCTGTGCAGCTCCTGCAGGAGAAGATCACAGCCTCGTCCTCTCAGCTCCAACCGGCGTCCACTGAATGTGTCTGATGTCTCTAGATGATGTTTCTAGATTATGTTTCTAGATAATGTTTCTAGATAATGTCTATAGATAATGTCTCCAGATAACATCTTTATTTGCCGTCTGTAGTTGTTGTGTCTATAGATGACACTGAAATGCAGGACAGTTTTGCCTCACTTTTTTCTCATTGGTTATAATATTTCAAATTTCTAAACTGTATTTTATCTAAATACATTTTCCAGGTGTGTGTATTCCTTGGTAACTAAATTAAATCCAGATGGAAGTAATTAGTCAAGAGTAAAACTGAAACAGTTTACCTGGGCAGCCTATATTTCACGTCTGTTTCTGGCCCTCTGTGTTCTCTCTCATCACCTGGTCATCTGTTCTCAGCCGGGCCGAGTCAGAGCCGGGCTGGACCGGGCCGGGCCGGGCTGGACCGGGCTGGACCGGGCTGGACCGGGCCGAGCCGGGCTGGACCGGGCTGGACCGGGCCGAGCCATGCATGCTCTCTGGTCATGCAGTGAATATTATTCACTTGTTCAGTAGTGATGAGAAACGGCAGCATTTGTGGAGCGTGTTCTGGTGGTCTTCCTCCCTCAGCGGTGGGTGACGGGGAGCGCTCTGTGGCTCCTCCTCCAGTCAGTGGCTCCTCTCAGGTGGGTAGAACTAAAGTCCCTTTAATTAAAGGTAAAATACCTTTAATTAAAGGGACTTTAGGTAGAACTGCTCCTTCCTCTGACTGCCAGCTGAACTCGCTGCCTCTCTAAAAGCGGACATGTTGCCTCTGTTTCACCAGCTAATGGTAGCATTCATCTCTGGCTGTGAAGGGATCATGTGACTTCCTTCCTGCTGCACTCGTTCTCGTCTTCAGATCCCTCTTCATCGTCTTCTCCTTCCTTTCCTGAGCACCAGACATTCAGGTGTTTTACCTGAGCACCAGACATTCAGGTGTTTTACCTGAGCACCAAACCCGGCTTTCTGGCTAACACCACAGTCGTACTGAGTCACAATGAGACACCATGGAGCAAAACAAAGCTTTTATTTTCCTCTAGAGTGAGAAAGCATTGAGAGGTGAACAGGTGGGGTGGATCAGGTTGGCAGGAGACGGTGTGACAGCCAGACTGACAGGGAGCCCTTCCATTAACTGAGCTACAGTTTAAATGATTGTCAGTTTGCACCAGAACGCTTGACTAAAGCACTCAGCAGCTGGCCAAGCTATTTACAACATGCAGGTCAGCAAGAAAGATTGCATAGCTGCTCACTGTTTGCCCTTTAACTGTGTGCTTTTAGACCGGAGTCCAGTCCGCGGCGCCGACCTGCCGCCACAGAACCGCCGCTGCTGCTGGGTCTCCACTGAACACGGGAGTCCGGACCAGAGCCGGAACATCAACTCAGTGAGCCAGAAGATCCAGAACCATCCTGCGTCCCGATCAGAGGCCGGCTCCACCAACAGGAGACAGGTCCGGGTGAGACGTCTGTCCTCTACAGGATCTCTGTGGGAGGCCTCGTCTCATATCCGGATGTGGAAGTTACTGCAGAGACAAGCGAGAAGATGCGACATGAGCGCTCTGTTTCATTCACGTCGTTATGATTAAAAGCAGAACATTCAGAACTTCTGGGTTCTTCTACAACAGAACCTCCGTCTCCTCAGGTGGAAGAGAGATTTATCAGCAGAACCTGATGATCTTCAGCCCAGCAGAGCTCCTCTGGATCTCCTCACAGCATTTAAAGCTGTTTTAATTATAGTGCTACCAACTCTGCTTTCCTAAAATATGAATAATTCCTGTTTTAAACCCTTCATCTGCATCAGGACACCTGGGCAGGAAAGGTTTGCAGCTTCCTGGTGAAGTAAGGGAGAAATTCAATTCAATTCAAATAAATGAAACACATTTTACACTACAAAATTAATGTGACAGTTTAAACACATTAACATTAAATGTAACTAAACGTTGGAATTATATGTAAAATAAAGTAAATTTAAATAAATGTCCAGTGTTGTAATAGAACTAAATGAAACTGAAACAAAAGTGTGACTGAAGGGGGAAATGCCAGGCCTCAGTGAATGGGAGGGGGGGGGGGGGTGCATTTAACTATTCAGAGATGATGGTGAGCAGCAGGCAGTAACATTAAGGTGATTGTAACGTATGATGTTAGTAACAGTGAGGCGATTTTAGAGCGATGGTCAGTGGAGATGTGTCTGGACCTTCTCTGGACTCGTGTTAGTTTATGTAAGATGTAATGAATTGAGTGAGGAAAGCATTGAGACAGAAAGATGGCGGAGTCAGAGGTCCATGACCTGGTTTAGCAGCTCTGGAGTAAATACCAGGATGTAATTGTTAAAAATTGTTAGAAATTAACGAATTTAAAACTACGACCCAATCAGAACCTAAAGATCTCTGCAGATCTCTCTTAGAGACTCCAAGGAAACAACAAGATGGATTTAAAGTAGATTTTGCAGGAATTGTCCCTGTCCATTATTTAATAGACAAATTAAAATAACGGAAATGTAGAAATTCAGTAACATTTCTATCAAATAAATAATTTCAGCTTAATGTAAGATGAACGTCACTAAAAGAAAAGGAAAGATAAAACAACGCTTTGACTGTTTGGTACCTTGGCCCTGAAACATGATGATGATGATGTCACCGTTCATCCTGAACCAATCAAAGCGCAGCATTTGGTCCATGCCAGAATGGGATTAAACACTTTGGGGTTTTTAGTCATGACAGGTTCTAAAAATCAAATACTGACAAGATTCTTCCCTACATGTTAAATCTTGACGTAGTTTAGTTGTAGTTTCTCAGTAATTGACTTGTTGGAGCTGCTGTCAGCCTGAAAGGGACCCTGGGATGGCGGCGGAACCAGGAAACGTGACGATAAAGCTCCCGGCAGATTAAATGAGACGTTCTTCAGGGGAAACCAGGCGACCACATCTGTGTGACCGGACCTCCAGTGACTCAGCAGCTCCTCATGTAATCTGACCGCCCCTCAAACACCTGCCCCCCCCCCCCCCCCTTTATCTGACTCTGTTGCTAGGCAGCAGCATCCCCAGAGCCTCGTCCACAGCAGTAATACCCCCCCCCCCCCCCCTCCTGGGCTGAGGCGGGGGAGCGGTGATGGATGGTCGGCAGTAAAACCTTTTATCTCTGCAGCTTCATGCAGAACAGGAGAAGCTGCTCCGTCTTCCAGGGCTTCACGGTTCTGATCCGATTGTTCTGGGCTCTGCTGGCACCTCTCTGCATCGCTCACGGTTAAAAGCTCATTACTGATGGGATGATGGCGCTCTGTGGAGCCTCTAGCCTCCGCCTCACTCTCAAAGCGCTCAGCCTGTCTATAAAGGCTGCTCTGCTGATTTACTCCCATTAACGAGGCTGATTCTCTGCAGCTCCACAGGAGACCGTCCACCAGAGAGAGCTGCAGAAAGATCTGAGCCCATCTGACCAGGAAGCCTCTTTATTCCTCACATGTGAACATAAACACCGTCACCTCCCTAAATGTAACACGCACATGTTTAAATGATGACATCAGGGCGTTACCTGAGGAAATCAGGAGCTTTGGAGATCATGTTCTCAAAGTCGGCGAAGGAGAGCTTGTTGTCTGCGTCCAGGTCGGCCTCCTCGATGGCTTTGTCGCACACCAGCGTGACCTCCTCTGGCGTCAGCTCCCCTTTGGTCAGCTTGTTCAGGGTCTTCTGCAGGTCCTCCTTACAGATAAAGTTGTCCCTGTTATAGTCTGGAGCAGAAGGACACAAACACTCAGCTTCATCCTCTGCTGCTGCTGCTTTTCATTTTAATGTTTAATGGATCCAACAGATCATTCTGCGACTTTTTGTTCACCTAAAGCTAACAGACTTTATCTATCCTTTATTGTTAAAAATACACATTTGTACTGAAAATGTCTTTTGCAGTGTTACAGTGGAAACGTGGAAATAGTCTAAACCTTCTGTTTAATTTTAGAATGAAATGTTCTTTATTCGCCCTGCGACAGACTGGCGACCTGTGCAGGTGAAGCCCGCCTCTCGCCCAATGACAGCTGGAGATAGGAACCAGCCCCCCCCAGGACCCCATGAGGGATAAACGTGTCGGAAAATGGATGGATGGAGTTTCTGCAGTGATGGTCGGCTGGATCAGGGTTACTTCAGCTGTGATGCTGGTTCTGATCCAGTCTCTGGTGGAGAAGAAAGAGCTGAGCCAAAAAGCAAAGCTCTGGATTTACTGATACCTCCCCTCTGGTCATGAGTCTGGATCAGAACCAAAAGAACCAACAAAAGCTCAGAGTAGAGCTGCTGCTTCTCTGCATCAAAAGGAACCGGCTGGTTTGGACATCTGAGCAGCTTAAAGATGTTTAACTCAATCCATCTAAGACAGAAAAGCTGAGATTTAATCAGAGACACTGCAGTCATAAGATGATGTGAAAAGCAGAGAATGGCATCATCTGCATATTGTACAAGAGGAGGAGCTCTGGCCCAAACAGGTAAAGCATTTGCAGAATGAAGGAGTCCTGGGACAAAGCCTTGAGGACCTCTGTAGAGAGAGGATGCATTTTTCTGTTATGATGTCTTAAAAGAAAAAGAGTGATATAAACAAGCAGCTGCTGGTGACAGAGAAGTCTCCATAAGACAGAACAAAAGTTCCTGGTTTCTGCACCAGTACCTCCAGAGATCTCAAAGAGGAGAAGAACAGGGAAGCATCTAAGGAGATCAGAAGATGAGAAGATCTGATGTGTGAGGTCCTGTAAGAGTTTTATGGTAATTTAGCCTCCAAATTGAACAGATTTCTGATTTTATTGTTTATGCGACACTATTTGATGAACTCAATAGGAGCTTTTATCACACAGCCAGCGTTCTAAAGCTGGACAGCAGAGCTGTGCTGAAAACATCTTCAACCTCGTCTTCATCACATCCCCAGCAGACTGACCCTGTTCAGGCTCATCAAACATCATCTCACCGTAGATCTTGAAGGCGTAGATCGTCTTTAGCTCCCTGGGGGACGTCTCACAGAGAGCAGAAAACATGTCGACGAAGTCGTTGAAGCTCATGTTCCCCTGTCCGTCCTCAGAGAACGTCTCCACGATTCTGTCTCTGAACGGGTTCTCCTGTCGTCACAAACACACGGCAGATAAATAAAGAGGAACCTGTGGGTCTGCTTCTGGAGAACCTTTGTCCCTGTGAGGCTCCTGTAGGCGGCGTACCTTCAGCTCAGGCATGGTGACGATGAGCGACAGAGGGACTCTGATGTCGGGGTTGTTGGTGTAGTCCAGCGGCACCAGATGTGGAGCGAGCTCACGATATCGTCCGTGCAGCCTGCAGGTCAGACAGGACACAGCGTGAGACGTCAGAAGAGCAAAGGTCCATCCGGCCCGAGTCCACCGGACCTCTGGGCCGCCGGGCTGAGCGCCGTCATAACGGGAGCAGAGTGAGACATCTGAGCTCCTGTCCTCGTCCTGATGTCCTTCCTCCACGTCTGCAGCTGTGAGGAAGATCTGATCCTCCTGCAGCGACTGAATCTGAGCATTTTCTCTCTGTGGTGATGCTTTATCCCCATTAATATTTATGACTGCGTACCATTCTGATATAGTTCCAAAAAAAGTTTAAAAAACAAAACAACTTTTTTGAAGACGTTTTGCTTCCCATCCAGAAAGCTTTCTCAGTTCAAATGTCTGGAGTAGTGAGGAGTTAAGCTTTATATTATTGCCCAAAAAGGCTAATTTTTAACTTGTTCTGGAATGATCATGACCTGCATGACTGAGAATCTTCACCAGCATATTCTAAAATAGAGATTTTAATACAGATTGCTGAATAATCAAAGACGTAATCTTCCTTCTAATGAGCCTCCTCTCTGCTCTCCTCCTCCTGTCCACCATATGTCCTCCTCACATGTCCGTCTCCTCTCCTGGGAACACCATGAGCTCTGGAAGTCCTCCCTTCCTAACACCATCATGCAGAGGCTCCTGTGTCTGCAGCCAGCCGGCGCTCTTCTGTAGAGGAACTCCTCCAGACCTTCACCAGAGAAACCTCACACGGCTGGAGATCTGAAGGCTTTAGAACGTCCAGCATTCTTATCAGGCTCACTCAGGAACTCAAAAGATCATTTTGGAGATCTAACCAGATTTTTACTAACCTTACAGCAGGTCAGAAACAGAAGCCTGTGGCCCCCAGGGCCGCATGTGGGGCCCTCGAGCCAAAACGCCAGAACCATCAGTGAGCGGCATCTAAAATGTCCTTTTTTTGCTGTTGCTCTTCCTTTGTAATCACGCCTACGTTTAAATAGTTTAATAATTCTATTATTAAAAAAAAGCATAAAAATGTGTTCATTTTCCATAAAGTTAAGGTGAGCTCTACTAGTTCACAGCTCAGTACAGGTAACCCTTCATTATACAGGTAACCCTTCACAGAACCAATGAAGAAGCTCTGAGTTTCATAAAGGTTGGTGACTCCTGCCTTACAGTTTCTCCATTTTTATCATTTCTGTTGCTTTGAGAGGAAAGGAGGAGGTTTGTTTCTCTGCAGCATCCGCTCTTATCCAGCTCAGAACATTCCCACCTCTCTGCAAACATCTGCTCTGACCTCACAGGTCTCAGGTAGACAGCAGCCCCCCCGTCTCTCTCTGCTAAAACTGCCCCCCCCCCCACCCTGCGGTGTGGACGATGGTCCATCTCTGAGGGAGGAGAGCTGGTGGCCCCCATCTGTCCATCAGAGGAGGATGTCTGGATGGGAGGACAGCTTCAGATGCCAGCAGGGACCTGGTCTCAGTACCAGAGCTGATAGATAAACGTTGATAAGAGGACATCGTCCCTTTAAGGGTTGCAGAGAAGGATTTTCTCAGGGGGGCTTGAAGTAGAACCAGGAGTTCTGGACTTCAGCAGGGAAACGGCACCAGAAGTTCTGCAGAGAGGCAGAACGCAGCAGAGGAACAGGTTCTTGTTTTGGAGAGCAGAGCTCCACACATCTCACATGTTCTGGTTCTGAGTTTTCTCTTCAGCTCCTGGTTTCCCTTCCTCTTCTGACCTGTTGTTGAGATGTTCTCCTGACTTTCTCTGGCTCTGGAGTTCCTCGTGTTAATTTAGGAGGTGGTAGAACATCTTAAAGTCCAGAAACGCTTTGAGACTCCTAAGACAGGACAGTTATCTAGGAGACCTTAGAAAACCCCTCTAATAATAAAATGACCATTAAATAAAGAGAGAATTATTTCCCACAAAGATGGAGAACAGATTCTTCTCTGGTTACAGAACAAAGACCTCAGAGGCTTCTTGGTTCTCCATAATTCAGGAAGGAGACCAGCTGAAGCTGGAGGTGGGAGCTGATGTTCTCCCATGGCAGCCTGATGCTGCACCAGCTTCAGCAGGTCTTCATGGCGTGGACCTCTACCTGCACACGTCTTCCAGTCACCACACGTTCTCACATTCACTCCATGTTCTCTGAGGTTCTACATTCATCCAGTTCTTTTCTAATCAGAACCTTTCCTCCTTTCACTCCAGGGATTCAGCCGAACCTGCAGCTGCTCCTCCTCTACCTCAGCGATGAAGGCGAACGTGGGGACTCACCTGAGGATCTCCTTCCGGGTGAAGTAGGTGCAGTCCTGTAAACAAACAGACAGACAGGGTGAGTCCTCTGGGAGGGTCTGGTTTCAGGGCATCAGCCTCAGCAGCCTCAGCATCCAGGAGGAGATCAGCCAATCAGCAGCGGCGGCTCCGTTCTCCCAGACCCAGCTTCTAATTGTTCTGGTTCTGATTTATGTTCTGCTGCCTCTCAGACACTGACAGGACCCGCTACCTGATAAGCCTCCAGCTGCTCCTCGGTGAAGGTCGTCTGCTTGTTTCCCATCGTGTGCGGCGGATCCTCCCATCACCAAGCTGCATCCCACGGGAAGACTCCTGCAGCGCCACGCCGGAGGTGGCCCAGCATCCAGGAGGAGGTCTCACACCGACGGGATGGAGGGCCCTGCTTCTGCATGCAGCTCCAGGAGGAGGCTTGTTCTGCTGGAGGCAGCGCAGAGGAGAATCTGATCCAGGAGGAGGAGGAGGAGGAGGAGGAGGAGGAGGAGGAGGAGGAGGAGCGGACTGCTCTGCTGCCTTCAAGTGCTGCTTGAAAAATCTGACGTCAGAGAGCATTACGACAGAACTGGAGGCAATCTTAAAATTATTCACCTAATTTATAAAAAACCTCTCATAAATTTTTTTCATTTCTCTGATTTCTTTCGTTTTGTTTTTCAGCAAAATTTTCTTTGGGAAATTCTTAGAAATACCAAATAAATATTTATTGAACAGCTCTTCATCATTATCTCTGTGAGGTCTGACGTACCGTTAGATCCTGAGAAACTGCAGCTAAACCTGGATTATAATAAAGGACTTATCTGTGAAAAGAGGAGTTTTACTGTGTGGTGAAGCTGATAATTCCTACAGCTCCTGAATGCAGCTGAGTGGTTCAGTGGGTCCCGCCTGTATGGAAAGCCAAAAATCTACAGAATCCAGATTTAGCGGCCTTTTTCATGGTAAACTGACAGTAAAGGAGCTGAGAGCTAGTTAGGTCCTGCAGCTTGACCGCCACAGAGGTAGAAAAGAGCGCTTTGCGTCCTTTCCAGGGATCCCAGCAGACATTGGTTCAGGTGTGTTGATGACACCTGGGTTAGAATCTCAGGAAGTCCAACATTTCACTGACCATCAACTCTGTGGATAAAAAAGTTCACACCAGAGAACGTAAAAAATGTCAGGTTGGCTTTCATGGACTGCGCCGCCTCAGTGTCGGATGGAGGACAGTTAGAACCACAGACATGTCTATGGTTAGAACCCACACAGACCAGAACCTGCGCTTTGACTCCCATCAGCCACTGCAGCTCACAGTTAGGAGTCCTCAGGACTCACAGAGCAGACAATGTCCCCCCAGACCCAGGAGCCAGGGAGAAGACCATGCATCCCAAAGAGGACTCCAGATACTGGGAGGAAGGAGAACCCCAGACCCAGACCAGCGGGCCTCTGCTGTGTCGCCGGAGTTTCAGAGAAACTGAGATTTCTATTTTCTAATCATGGCGTCCCAGTGGCTTTTAAAAACAATTACTCCCAACTAAAGTCAAACAATGCATTTAACGTTAGATTTCATTGAGAGAATTGCTGAAGATAGTCAAAGTATGAAGTTTTACTCAATGTTGCTGAGAGTAGCAGCCATCATAAATGCTGAAGTCGCTCCCCATCCTGTTGCACCGACTTTATGACGCGTAAAACCGATTTCAGTTCAAATTACCGACTCGGAGGTCAAGATTTCCGACTACCGAGGACAAATGGAACGCAACATTATATATATATATATATATATATATATATATATATATATATATATATATATATATATATATATATATATATATATATATATATATATTCCATTTGAAGGTAAAAGGAGCGGTTGGTAGTGAGGCATCTGGCAAGCAAAGATCCTCAGCTCTTCGACAGGATGAGGCAGGTAGTGAGGCATCTCGCTTCCGGAGGATCTCAGCTCGTCAGGATGGCAGCAGGCAGCGTGTGGAGGTCACTGGTAAGAGGAAACATCTTTTCTTTGGGCTGGAAACTCTTAATTAGCGGTTCTGCCTCGGCTCTGCGGGGTTCGGTGCGGTTCTGCGTGGGACCTGAAGGTTCCGGTTCTCCGTGTCCCGTTAGCTGCGTGGACTCCGCGGTTAGCTGTTAGCTGTTAGCAGCAGCCAGTGTCCTTCAGCTGGGAAGTCAGAAGATGGAGAAGTTTCCTCAGCTTCACCCAGGAAGCCTCCTCCGTCTCCGTGGAGTGGTTCTCCGGGACCTCCTGGTTCCTCCTCGGCCCGAACCCCCACGAACGTGACCGGCACCAGACTCCGTTTAAAAAACGACTAATTTAAGATCCACTTCCGGTAGCGGCGCCCGCAGGTCAGATCAATGGACCATCATGAAATTCGGCTGGCCTTAAACGCCTCATCTCTAAAACACGTGACTGTGGTGTCCAGGTGTGACTGTGGTGTCCAGGTGTGGCTGCTGACACCTGGAGGTCCTGGAAGGTCACAGGTTCCTGAGGAGACCCGCCTCCATGGTAGAACCCTGGACCCGGTCAGAACCCTGGACCCGGTCAGAACCCTGACTCCAGGTCCGGGGTTCTGATCCTGGGGTCCAGACCCGTGCCGGCAGGTGAACCAGACACCTGGAGACCTCTGACCTCTGCTGACGGCATCGGCTCAGGTCCTTGAGCAAGGCAGGAACCGGTTCCTAGAATCAAAGGTTCTGGGAATCATGTTCCACGGTGATGGTGGGCTGCCCCTCCCCCACCTGTTGGGTCGGTTCTACCTGTCCCCTGTCTGGGCCAATCAGAGGTCAGGA
This sequence comes from Fundulus heteroclitus, assembly GCF_011125445.2. NCBI lineage: Eukaryota > Metazoa > Chordata > Actinopteri > Cyprinodontiformes > Fundulidae > Fundulus > Fundulus heteroclitus. The sequence goes on from NC_046364.1 coordinate 332,929, forward strand.
TCCAGAACCTCCAGCCCCTCGGCTCTCGCTGTGAAGGTCCATTTACCCGCAAACGAAGGGATGAGAGGAACTGGGTCAGCGGTTCTGACCCGAGCTCTGCTGGAAACATCTGCTGGACCTTTTATTCATCCAGGGAGGTTCTGGAAAGCTCAGCCTGGAAGAGAACCCAGCTGAGGGTCCCCCCCCCCCAAGCGGATCAGAACCAGAACCGTAGGCGAAGCATTAAACCCGCCTGACTGGGCCTGATCAGAACCTTTTCTATTCAATGTTAAGTTATCAGCGTCTGACCCGGCTGTCGGTACCATGAAATAAGGATTTAACGTGTGACCCAGAGGTTCTGGAGGAGGGAGATTGTTGCTGATTGAGGGTTAATGAAGGTTCTTCTGGACCCAGACGTGGTTCTGGTTTCCTGACCCGCCCAGGTGTCCCTCACCTTCTCCTTGTCTCTGCAGGTGAGTCAAGCGATGGGCGGGGCGGCGACCAGACCGGCGCGGTCCGCCTTCTCCAGAGGGGTGAGTGTTTCCGGGCCTCAGCGGTTCTAACGCAGTTCTAGGTGGTTCTGACCCACTTTGTGTTTGGCTCCAGATGCAGACCGTCACTCTGATTCCAGGCGATGGGATTGGTCCAGAGATCTCTGCGGCTGTGGTGAAGATCTTCGACGCTGCTAAGGTGAGTCCCACCTGGAGCAGAACCCGGGCCTCAGGCAGCAGAACCTGGGCCTCGGGGAGCAGAACCCGGCCTCGGGGAGCAGAATCCGGGCCTGAGGCAGCAGAACCCGGGCCTCAGGGAGCAGAACCCGGGCCTCGGGGAGCAGAACCCGGGCCTCGGGCAGCAGAACCCGGGCCTCGGGGAGCAGAACCCGGGCCTCGGGCAGCAGAACCCGGGCCTCAGGCAGCAGAACCTGATGGGTTTTCTCTGCAGGCGCCCATCAGATGGGAGGAGAGGAACGTGACGGCCATCAAAGGACCCGGCGGACGCTGGACGATTCCTCCGGACGCCAAAGAGTCCATGGACCTCAGCAAGATCGGCCTGAAAGGTGGGTCCGCTTCCTCTGGGCGGTTCTGGTGGTTCTGGGAGCTCGGAGCTGATGTGTGAGATGTTCTGCTCCTCCAGGACCTCTGAAGACGCCCATCGCTGCCGGCCACCCGTCCATGAACCTGCTGCTGAGGAAGACCTTTGACCTCTACGCCAACGTGCGTCCCTGCGTCTCCATCGAGGGCTACAGGACGCCCTACACCGACGTGGACCTGGTCACCATCCGCGAGAACACCGAGGGCGAGTACAGCGGCATCGAGCACGTGGTGAGCAGGCCGCCCGGTTCTGGAGCCCGGTTCTGGAGCCCGGTTCTCTGCCTTCAGAACCGTAGTCGCTGATGGCAGCAGGAGATCTGGAGGTGAAGGTAGAAGATGCTCCATGGAGCTTCTACTGAGCTGAGAACCCGTCCCAGCCGGGTCTCTGGTACCGTAGGTCTTAGTCCCCCTGATGGAGGTCCACAGTGTTGGAGAACCAGGACCATTGTTCTCTAGATGCTTTCTTCCAGGGTTCTGAAGACCACGAAGTTTATGGGAGGTTCTCCGTTCTTTCCCATTTTGTAGAGGGGCTAACGGGCAGTTTTCTATTAAACGTGTTCTGGTTCTCCTCTGAGAACCTTCAGCTGTTCTGCAGGTTCTGCTGAGTGACGGCTGCTGTCTCCGCTCTTTCCCATTTTGAAGAGGGGTTAACGGGGCGGTGTCGCGTCATATTTACTCCCCCAGAAACAGGAAGTCGCTGATTTTCTCATAAACGTGTAAATAGTTTAATTGTTTTACGTAGTGTGGCCATTTTTAGTGTCTTTAGCCTGAGGAGCTGCTTAGATGGACAAACGCTCAGAACTAAAAGATAAATATTAAATATTATATTAAAGGAATTTAGTTTTACTTGTTGGAGTTTCTCGTTCTCCACTGCAGTGGATAAACGTCGGGTTTACTTACCTGCGTCTACCAGCAGGGGGAGCTCTGCTGTCTGAATACCTGCGGCTCTACCTGCAGTTCTCCTGGGTGGGCCCGTCAGAACCGGCCTAACGTGTCTCTGGTCTCTGCAGATCGTGGACGGCGTGGTCCAGAGCATCAAGCTGATCACCGAGAACGCCAGCAGACGCATCGCAGAGTACGCCTTCGAGTACGCCCGCAACAACCAAAGAAGCAGCGTGACCGCCGTCCACAAGGCCAACATCATGTGAGCTGAGGCTGCAGGGAGCGGGCGCCGTCCTCTGGTCCTTCTCTGAGCAGAACCAGAACCAGGCGGTACTGATGGACTCTGTCTCTGCAGGCGCATGTCAGACGGTCTGTTCCTGAGGAAGTGCCGGGAAGTGGCGGAGAACTACAAAGACGTCAAGTTTACCGAGATGTACCTGGACACCGTGTGCCTTAATGTGAGTGTGGCTGGGCTTGGTTCTGACTGCTTGGTTCTGACCGCTCGGTTCTGGCCGCTCGGTTCTGACCGCTCGGTTCTGACCGCCGGGCTCGGTTCTGACGGCCGGGCTCGGTTCTGACGGCCGGGCTCGGTTCTGACCGCTCGGTTCTGACCGCTCGGTTCTGACCGCCGGGCTCGGTTCTGACGGCCGGGCTCGGTTCTGACGGCCGGGCTCGGTTCTGACCGCTCGGTTCTGACCGCTCGGTTCTGACCACCGGGCTCGGTTCTGACCGCTCGGTTCTGAGCGCCAGGCTCGGTTCTGTCTGGGTCAGCGGTCGGCGCTGGTCCTCTGGCTCAAAGCGTGTCCGTGTCTTCCAGATGGTCCAGGACCCGACCCAGTTCGACGTTCTGGTCATGCCCAACCTGTACGGAGACATCCTCAGGTCAGTGCCAGTCAGAGGCTCGTCGGCCAATCAGAGCCAGGGGTGTGACGTCATGTGACTGTGTTTCAGTGACCTGTGCGCCGGTCTGATCGGAGGACTCGGCGTCACTCCCAGCGGGAACATCGGCGCCAACGGAGTGGCCATCTTTGAATCGGTGAGAAAAACTACCTGCCTGCTTTCTACCTCCTTTAACCATGTGATCACTGTGAGCCCCGCTGCCAGGAGACTCCGCCCACCCGGCTGCTGAATATGACATCAGCTGACTCCGCCCACCCGGCTGCTGAATATGACATCAGCAGACTCCGCCCACCTGTCTGCTGAATATGACATCAGCAGACTCCGCCCACCTGGCTGCTGAATATGACATCAGCAGACTCCGCCCACCCGGCTGCTGAATATGACATCAGCAGACTCCGCCCACCTGGCTGCTGAATATGACATCAGCAGACTCCGCCCACCCAGCTGCTGAATATGACATCAGCAGACTCCGCCCACCTGGAGCCAATCAGACGCCAGTCTCTGGTGTCCACCTGTGAGCTTCTCGGGTTCTGGCGTCTCTCCTGGGTTTGCTGCTGACCCGCTTTCCTCTCAGCTTCCTGGTTCTGACCCACTGGGTCACCGGAACCGTCTCTGCTGGTCCATGTTCTGTCTTTTATTCACAGGCGTATTAAAGATGGCGTTAAGACTTTAACTTCTCTAAAGCTGCTGCAGTGTCAGCTGACATCCAGCAGGTGGCGCTGCTGCGATCAGAGGTGGTTCTAATACCAGCCACATTATGGAGCTTAAATGCAATTAAAACGCCACAGAAACTTTACTCAGCCTATCTGTTTTTTTCTTACAGAACAGGAACATTTATTTAACTGTTATCTTTTTATCTGAGAACACAGACTCTTCTGAAATGTTTTATTTAGCGATAAAGAAATCTCTAATCATCAGATCATTTAATTATACACGTATGATGCAACATGGCTGCAGGCCGTCCTGTGTGCCACGTCTGCGATGCGTTTATACGTTTATACGTTAATAGGTTTATACATTAATAGGTTTATACGTTAATAGGTTTATGGTTTTATAGGTTTATGGGTTAATGGGTCCATGGAGGCCGCGCTGCTCGGCCCGCTGGCCTCCTGACCGCCTCACTCCGGGTTCCCTGGACGTCCCACACGGCTCGGTTAATTTGGCCCTCTGGTTGCATCTCTTCTCCACCATGTCTCCTTTCTTTTAGCATCTTTGCTCATTTAACCCCCTCCTGATTCTTCCTCCCAGGTTGGGGGAGCGGTTTCAGACTCACCCAGCCTGGGCTGGAGGCGTTGCTGCGAGGGCGGCTACCAGCAACAGACCCACGGCTGGTCTGAAACAGAAAAAAACAGCTTTTAAACATTTATGCTGTGCACAAGACTATCTGGGCTATAAGGTTTCACTCCCTGCTGGAAAAATATAATCAACTGTTTGATTTATTGTTACATCATCACATTAGAATGATGATGGAAAGAACCTTTAGATGACATGTTTCAGGAATTAGAGCTATAGAGATAAAACTGAAGAGGCGAGGAGCAAACTCCGGCGTCTGACCAAAGGTGTGAACCACAAGGTTCTTTAGTTCTGGTCGGGTCCAGCAGGTTCTCAGGTTAAACTCTATCAGCAGGCATCAGAGTTCACATTTCTGACCCGTAAACTCGTTTATTTCTGGACCGGTTCCTGGAGACACTGGAGATCTCCAGAACCTGGGAGTGTTTATGCTGTGCGGCGGGTCTGGACCTGTGTGAACTGGGTCTGTGTGTCCTGCAGGTCCACGGCACCGCCCCGGACATCGCCGGTATGGACCTGGCCAACCCCACGGCCCTGCTGCTCAGCGCCGTCATGATGCTGCGTCACATGGGGCTGCACGGCCACGCCGCCAGGATCCAGACGGCTTGCTTCGACACCATCAGAGAGAAGAAGGTGAGTGAGACCCACGCTCTGAATGCTGCTGGCCCAGAACTCTGGGCCGGGCCGGGTCTGCAGGTCCGGGCTCGTTCATAAAACATGGCGTCCAGGCGTAACTAGCCAATGGGTGAACAGCCTGCTGCTGCTGCTGTTTCAGGTGCTGACGAAGGATCTGGGAGGAAGCTCCAAGTGTTCCGAGTTCACCGCAGAGATCTGCCGCCGGGTCCAGGATCTGGACTGAGGGGGCGGGGCTGAGGGGGCGGAGCTTCCTGCAACATTCACAGAAACAAGCGACTGTTCTGGGCGATGGTTCTGGGTCCGTGACATTCACAGTAAACATGACGCACAAATGAAACCTGACATATCCGCAGTTTTAGCCAAATAGCGGCTCATCCGTGACATCAGCTCGTCACTGTGGCATGATTTTAACGTTAGCGCTCCGCTATCACAGCTCTAGTGTCTTATTTATTGTTTCTACTTCCTGTTCTGATCATTTCCTGCCTACAGAACCACTAATAAACGGTTCATGGAGAAAAACGTGTCTTCTGGTTAATGAGTGTCGTCCTCTTCATCACATCTTCATCCTCCCTGAGCAGCTAACAAACTGTTCTGGTTGGCTGATTGGATCCGGGCTTTTCAGAACCTTTGAAGGCTGGGACCTATGATGGACCCGTCCATCTGGGACTCTTCAGACAGGCAGAACCTCCGCCCTATGGGGCGCCTGGCTCAGCGGGTCAAGCCCTGGAAGGGTTCTCCAGAACCATCCTGAGGGGACGGGAGTGGGCGTGTCTCTGCACTCTGGGCTGTGATTGGACAGCAAACAGGAAGTCCTGCAGCCGTAGCTGGCTGGAAGGTGACAGAAGTAAGTTTGGATGGAGAAGAAGACGAGAAGCTGCTTAAATCCAGAAGATTCTGAATATTTCACCCAGTCAGAACCGTCAGCATCACACTAAGCTGAAAAATCTTTAAAAAAATGTCCCCAAAGTTAAACTGTAGACAAACAGATGAAAATGAAAACTGGGTCAGGCCCAGAACTCTGCTGAGCCCGGTAGAAACCTTGCTGGTTCTGGACGGACCGTTCTATGCATCAGAGGTTAAAGCAGCTGTAGGTCCAGAACTAAATACTTTATCATCTAAATATCATTCAATCATAAATATGCGTCACTTAATAGTCCATAAAAAAAAATGCTCATCAAATTTAAGTTAATTAAAATCCTAATTTTTATCAAACAGTCCAATTTGAGCAGCTTCTAAATTGATCAACAAGATTTTTGATAAAGTGATTTGTTCCCTGGTGGAACCTGGAGTCTGGCTCCGGTACCGCTGGGCCGCCTGGTTCAGTTAATCTGCTCCGATAATTAACAGAAATGAATCTGAATGATGTTTATTGCTCATCCAGATCATCGCGGCGCCTTGGCGCTGATTTACTCACTTCCTGTGAACATTGTTCTGACCTGAAACCGAACCCGTCCTGTCCGCCAGGGGGCGGTACCGCTGCTCCAGCACAACCCGGAAGTGTCCGTCACCTGCGTCGGAACCGGGATCCGCAGCACCATGGACGTGGAGGACGAGAGCATCCTAGTGTCGGTGTTTAAGGACAGCTTCCCGGACAGCTGGAGGGACAACCCGGACTTCTCGGCCTACCTGTCCGAACTCAGCGCCTGCGGCCTGGACAAGCTGGGCCGGGAGCCGGAGCGGCTGGCCGACGAGCGGAACCAGATCCTGCAGCAGACCCGGGAGCTGGCCTTCTCCAACTACCAGACCTTCATCCGAACCGCCGACTGCACCGAGCACATCTACCGGGACTTCGGCCGGGTGGAGGGCAGCGTGTCCCGGCTGCTGGACAAGCTGCCCCGGTTCGGAGAGCGGTGCAGGTCGGTACCGCCTGGAGCTGAAACCGCGGCAGGTCCAGTTTACCGGGGCAGGGGTTCTGGATGTGGTCCGTGAGCTCGCTGGACCGGTCCAGCTTGGACAAGTGGTTTCTCTAATATGGTTAAATATTGTTTAAAACCCAGTATTGGTTCTGTTGGACCTTCTATGATAGCAGTGTAGACCACGGCATTTAGGTCCAGTTCACCGTGGTTCCAGAACCGTAAAGAATCTGGAATCCGGACTGATTACCTAAAAACATTTCCAGGTCCAGAACAGAACCGGAGAAGGTCTTTAGGACCCGCTTCTTGGGCCGAGTCCTGCTCCTTCACTGCAGCAGAACTGCACCAGAACCACTGGCAGGGAAGCCGGCCCACAGCATGATGCTGCCACCACCGTGCACGCAGCTGTGGGTCCGGACCAGAACCACAAACCCGTCTCCTGTTCTCTGAGGCGGACCGTTTGGATCGTCTTCCGGGCCGCTTCAGAATAACTGAACCTGGAAACAGAACCGTTCCAATCGGACCTGTGGGGATGGTTCTGTTTTACAGAAAACGGAAATAATCCAGCATTTCAGAACCAGATTAAAGTTCTACATTTCAACCATTGATGTGTTTTTAGTCAGAAATGTTGCAGAACCGGCTGGACGGGTTCTGGAGAACCAAGAGGAAACCGGGATAAATTCTGGAAGGTTCAGTAAATATATATATATTATGAGAATTAGATTCTTTTTACTGACACGAGTCTTTGAGTCATTCACCAAAGTGACCCGAGTCTTTGAGTCAGTGAAACTGTTTAATGTCGTCCTTTGAGATTAAAAACTGAAATCAGAAGCAGAAAGTTTCTTTTTGCACTGAATCACGACTCGTGAATCAGGAGTCCTGAACTGGTAACTTAACAGAAGGAGCTAGAAGCTAGAGTCCAGAAGAAGCAGCGCCTCCAGTCCTGGACGCGGTTCTCTTCACCTGAGGTAACGTGCGTCTTTGTTCAGGACCTTCATGAAGGAGGCGGAGGAGATCGGAGTCAGCCGGCGGATGAACAGCCTCACGCTGAACCGCCACACGGAGATCCTGGAGATCCTGGAGATCCCGCAGCTCATGGACACCTGCGTCCGGAACGGCTACTACGAGGAGGCTCTGGAGCTGGCGGCGTACGTCAAGCGGCTGGAGAAGAAGCACTCGACGCTACCTGTCATCCAGGTGAGCCCAGGGAATGATTTCAGCAGGACAGGAAGTGAAGAGGTGGAGGTGACGGAGCTCCTGATGGAGCTCGTTATTCCTGAACCGGCTGAGGAGCAGAATCTAACGCCGCTCTGCTGCTCCTGCAGGGAATAGTGCGGGAGGTGCGGCAGTCGGCGCAGCTGATGCTCAACCAGCTGCTGCAGCAGCTGCGCACCAACTCCCAGCTGCCCGTGTGCCTGCGCGTGATTGGCTACCTGCGGAGGATGGACGTGTTCACGGAGGCGGAGCTTCGGGTGAAGTTCCTGCAGGCGCGGGGCAGCTGGCTGAGCTCCATCCTGGCCGCCGTTCCTCAGGAGGACCCCTACTTCCACATCACCAAGACCATCGAGGCGTGCAGGGTCCACCTGTTCGACGTCATCACGCAGTACCGGGCCATCTTCTCTGACGAGGACCCGCTGGCGCCCCCCGCAGGCAGCCAGGTGGCGCTTAGCGAGGCGGCCATTTTCCACGGCTGGGTGGTGCAGAAGGTGGCCGAGTTCCTGGAGACGCTGAAGAGGGACCTGCGGCGCGGCGTGGGGGGGCGGCTGGACTCCCTGCTGGGCCAGTGCATGTACTTCGGCCTGTCCTTCAGCCGGGTGGGGGCCGACTTCCGCGGCCAGCTGCCGCCTCTCTTCCAGCAGGTGGCGCTGGAGACCTTCCGAGGGGCCGTGCAGGAGGCGGTGGAGAAGTTCCAGGAGGACATGAACCTGTACACGCTCGTGGCCCTGCCCTCGGTGCTGGGGGGCGCCGTGGCCCCCGCGGCCCCCGGCGTGCAGCCCGGCACCCTGCAGCCCCCCATGGCCCTGCTGGACTTCCAGCCGCTGGCCTGCTTCCTCAACAACATCCTCAGCGCCTTCAATGACCTGCGGCTCTGCTGCCCCCTGGGGCTGGCCCAGGACGTCAGCCGGAGTCTGGAGGACGGCCTGAAGACGGTGAGAATTAGCCACGCCCCCTTCTGACTCAGGTGAGGTCAGACCTCGCCCAGGTCAAGCACTCCTACACACTGGGAATCACTTTGTGGTGTTTCCCAGGATTTAACAGTCTCTGGGGGAAACAAAATGTGTTTTCACACCCGCACAAGAGGTCTGGACCAGTGAGGGGGGGGGGGGGGGGGCGCTCTGGTCCATTTAAAGCAGACCAGGTGTGGCAGGTGTGAAAACACCCCAACGTTAGACTCAGTAGTTTGTCGCTAGTTTTGATGGACGCACCTCAGACTGATCCAGACTGACCCGATACCTCAGACTGACCCAGACTGACTCAGATTGACCCAGACTGACCCAGACTGACCCGATACCTCAGACTGACTCAGATTGACCCAGACTGACCCGATACCCCAGACTGATCCAGACTGACTCAGACTGACCCAGACTGACCCAGACTGACTCAGACTGACCCAGACTGACTCAGATTGACCCAGACTGACCCAGACTGACCCGATACCCCAGACTGATCCAGACTGACTCAGACTGACCCAGACTGACTCAGACTGACCCGATACCTCAGACTGACTCAGATTGACCCAGACTGACCCAGATTGACTCAGACTGACCCAGACTGACCTGATACCTCAGACTGACCCAGACTGACCCGATACCCCAGACTGACCCAGACTGACCCGATACCCCAGACTGACCCGATACCTCAGACTGACTCAGATTGACCCAGACTGACCCGATACCCCAGACTGACTCAGATTGACCCAGACTGACCCGATACCCCAGACTGACTCAGACTGACCCAGACTGACCCGATACCTCAGACTGACCCAGACTGACCCGATACCCCAGACTGACCCAGACTGACCCAGACTGACTCAGACTGACCCAGATTGACTCAGACTGACCCAGACTGACTCAGACTGACCCAGACTGACCCGATACCCCAGACTGACCCAGACTGACTCAGACTGACCCAGATTGACCCAGACTGACCCGATACCCCAGACTGACCCAGATTGACTCAGACTGACCCAGATTGACCCAGACTGACCCGATACCCCAGACTGACCCAGACTGACTCAGATTGACCCAGACTGACCCGATACCCCAGACTGACTCAGACTGACCCAGACTGACCCGATACCTCAGACTGACTCAGACTGACCCAGACTGACCCGATACCTCAGACTGACTCAGATTGACCCAGACTGACCCGATACCTCAGACTGACTCAGACTGACCCGATACCCCAGACTGACCCAGATTGACTCAGACTGACCCAGACTGACCCGATACCCCAGACTGACCCAGACTGACTCAGACTGACCCAGACTGACTCAGATTGACCCAGACTGACCCGATACCTCAGACTGACTCAGATTGACTCAGACTGACCCAGACTGGCTCAGATTGACTCAGACTGACCCAGACTGACTCAGATTGACCCAGACTGACCCGATACCCCAGACTGACCCAGACTGACTCAGATTGACCCAGACTGACCCAGACTGACTCAGATTGACCCAGACTGACTCAGACTGACCCAGACTGACTCAGACTGACTCAGACTGACCCAGACTGACCCGATACCCCATGACTGACTCAGACTGACCCAGACAGACCCGATACCCCTGACTGACTCAGACTGACTCAGATTGACCCAGACTGACCCGATACCCCAGACTGACCCAGACTGACTCAGACTGACTCAGATTGACTCAGACTGACCCAGACTGACCCGATACCCCAGACTGACCCGATACCCCTGACTGACTCAGACTGACCCAGACTGACTCAGATTGACTCAGACTGACCCAGACTGACCCGATACCTCAGACTGAAGAACAACATCGAGCACCCTGCTAACGGCTGACTTGGTTCTGTCCTGTTCTCCAGGTGACCCGTCACTTCCTGGTGTTCTACCGGGCGGAGCAGTCGGCCTTCAGCAGCAGAGAGAAGGAGCTCTTCGTTCAGTTCTGCTCGTCGTACGCTGAGGACCTGCTGCCCTTCCTGAACCGCTGCCTGCAGGTTCTGTTCCCTCCAGCTCAGCTCGCTCTGGTTCTGGGTGAGGATTCTTGGTTGGAGTTCTGGTCCAGTTCCTCCACTTCCGTGTGTTTAGTCCTACAGCTGAGTTATCGGAGCGCTCCACACAAACGCCACATGATGACAAAAGGCAGGAATCTCTGGAACGTTCCAGGCGGCTGTCGTCCAAAATCCACCTTTTAGCTTTTAGATCCACCTTGCCGTCTCAAGGAGAGCAGAACCGCTGAACCTAGTCTCTTTAGGTTCTGTTGGGTCAGATTTCTCAAGCCTGTCAGTTTTCTCTGGTATGTTTTAAGAACAACTACGTCCCACACCTCAGAACTAGGGTGGAACGGAGGAACGTGCGCTAAATGAACTAATTAAATTAACTAAGAACTCCGAGCAAAGCTGGAGGCCCAAAGTTCTGCAGCAGGTCTTCATCCAGAACCTCTCTGTTCTGTTGGACCTTTGACTGGAGAATCTGGAGTCTCGTGGTCTGAGAGGCGTTCAGGGCCTTCTGGTAGACTCCAGGGGGGCGGCCATCTTTGTTTTAGTTCTCTCTGATTGGTGGAAAGAATGGAGAATGTTGTCCTCCAGGAAGGTTCTCCTCCGTTCACAGCCAGGCCAGCTTCACATAGAGAGCTCTTTACAATCAGCAAGCTGTTCTGGTTCTGACCCGGTCTGATCTGGTTCTAACCGGGTCTGATCGGGTTAGTAACCCGGTCTGATCTGGTTCTAACCGGGTCTGATCTGGTCCTAGTCGGTCTGATCTGGTTCTAGTCAGGTCTGATCTGGTTCTAACCGGGTCTGATCTGGTTCTAACCGGGTCTGATCTGGTTCTAGCCGGGTCTGATCTGGTTCTAGTCGGGTCTGATCTGGTTCTAACCGTGTCTGATCTGGTTAGTAACCCAGTCTGATCTGGTTCTAACCGGGTCTGATCTGGTTCTAACCGGGTCTGATCTGGTTCTAACCGGGTCTGATGTGGTTCTAACCGGGTCTGATCTGGTTCTAGCCGGGTCTGATCTGGTTCTAGTCGGGTCTGATCTGGTTCTAGCCGGGTCTGATCTGGTTCTAACCGGGTCTTATCTGGTTCTAACCGGGTCTGATCTGGTTCTAGCCGGGTCTGATCTGGTCCTAACCGGGTCTGATCTGGTTCTAACCGGGTCTGATCTGGTTCTAGCCGGGTCTGATCTGGTCCTAACTGTGTCTGATCTGGTTCTAACCGGGTCTGATCTCGTTGTAACCGGGTCTGATCTGGTTCTAACCGGGTCTGATCTGGTTCTAGCCGGGTCTGATCTGGTTCTAACCGGGTCTGATCTGGTTCTAGTCGGGTCTGATCTGGTTCTAACCGGGTCTGATCTGGTTCTAGCCGGGTCTGATTTGGTTCTAACCGGGTCTGATGTGGTTCTAGCCGGGTCTGATGTGGTTCTAACCGGGTCTGATGTGGTTAGTAACCGGGTCTGATGTGGTTCTAGCCGGGTCTGATCTGGTTCTAACTGGGTCTGATCTGGTTCTAACCGGGTCTGATCTGGTTCTAACCCAGGGTGTTTACGTTTAACCAGGTGTGATCTGGAACCAGGTGGAACCTTCCAGCGGGTTCCTGCACCTCCTGGTGTTCTGCTGTGAAAGGAACCAGCAGATGGATCTCTGGGATTCGTCTTCCAGGCTGTTTAGGTTCTAGATGCAGCTTGAACTCGGCTGACGACCCGCAGGGTTGACGTGCTTGTGGGGGGTCCAGTTTGGCGCTGTGGATCTCTGGGTACTGATTGGCTGCTGGTGTCTCTGCAGGTGTTCCTGTATCTCAGCTGCACAGGTACGGCGGTCTGGGCTGCATCGACGTCTCTGCGGTTCTGCAGCCGCTGGACTTCATTTTACCCGAGAAGGAGCCGGAACCGGTGCTGCCGGAGGTGGACGTCACGGCCGAGCTGGGCCCGCTGGACTTTGACCCGCAGCTCGGAGAACCAGAACCGTCTCGGTCTGACCTCCTGGACTCAGAGTCTGCAGCCGGAGCGAAGCGTGACGAAGAGGAGGGACATGAGGAAGAAGAGTGATGGTCTCGACCCGATGGACCGGGTCTGCAGGGGTTCTGCTCTGAGGGACTTAAAGCTCCACTGTGGTGATGGGAACGTTCTCCTGGTTCTGTTTGTTCTCTATGTTCATTAAAATCATTTAGGTTTTAAAAGTCTCACTTTCACTCAGTTCATCAGTTTGAAGAACCTTTGCAGAACCGACACCACCAGCTGGTTCCACCCTGAGCAGGATGTTAGGAGGTAGTGCACCTGCTCTACAGTCTGGGGTTTGGGGAGCGGGTCAGGACCTACCTGGGGGGGGGGGGGTCTGATTTCTCTCTGATCCAGTTTACAGTAATTAAATAATTCTCTCACACCTGGTCACAATAATGTGGTGATCATCAGGAGGAATGTGACGGTGGTTTATGGCCGTTATTAATCTAAAGGGTTCTGATGAGTTCTCTGCAGCATGAATGGATAATCTCAGATTAAAATCTGAACCAGTCTGGCTGCAGTTCTCCGCTTCGTCTGCAGCATCGGTTCCCCGTCTCCACAGTCAGCGCACGCCTGGCTCTGAGCTGCCATGGCCGCCGCACAGATTCAGGTTTTATTTATAGTATTTATTCCATAAAGTCAGATTCCATCAAGTCCTCCAGACAGGCTGATCAAAAAGTTTTGAAGAGAATGAATTTTCTGGATTTCATTTTTAAGTGACTTTACACATATTTACACAAATCACAGAAAACATGGCCAGGTTATGTATTTCATGGTGGATTATCTTCAAATGTTTAATATCACTTTTCTATATAATAGGGCATTCCTGAGCTATTCTGTCTCCCATATTTAATGTATTTTAAATATCTAGAACTCCTCCAGTTAGATTTTTAATTTTTATAGAATTTTTGCTTATGCCCTTCAAAATGTTGTATTTTAATTAACAGTAAATCTACCAATTTGCAAATCTACATGCATTGAAAAGTAAATCAGATTTTCAGACTTTTTAATGATTTTTTAACAAAAATCCTTAAATTCATTTAGAATTATTGAGATTAGTTTTTGACACTTTAAGGCTCTTTTGCATGGTGAGGAAAAATATAAATAAAACTCAATATTTTAGTACCACCTGAACAGGCAGAACTGTGAGGTAAAAGGTAAAAAAGAGACGATTCAGGAGGGACAAAAGAAAAAATATGCTGATATAATATTTATTTATGGGAATCTTTGTGTGTCAGAGACCCAGGTGGAGCGCAACATGAAGGGACCTAAAGGAGACAAACATTCCTCCAGGTTCCATTTATCTCCTCATCGTCTCTCTGTCACTTTATTTTCTTTACCCAACATAAACCCAGAAAACTTTTATTTGTTTGTGTCTCATTTAAGGAATGTTAAAGGGAGATGACCCTGAAGTCGTTTGATGTTCCTCCTCTCATTCCATCTTCATTAATCCCTTTTACATCCATCCTCGCCCCCCGCTGCTTCTGCTCCACCACCTCCATCCACCTCCACCACCTCCATCCACCACCATCACCTCCATCACCTCCATCCACCTCCATCCACCTCCATCACCTCCATCCACCTCCATCACCTCCATCCACCTCCATCCACCTCCATCACCTCCATCCACCTCCATCACCTCCACCACCTCCATCACCTCCATCCACCTCCACCACCTCCATCCACCTCCACCACCACCATCACCTCCATCACCTCCATCCCCCTCACCCTACCTCCATCCCCTCCACCACCTCCATCACCTCCATCCCCCTCCACCACCTCCACCACCTCCACCACCTCCATCACCTCCACCACCTCCATCCACCTCCACCACCTCCACCACCTCCATCACCTCCACCACCTCCACCACCTCCATCCACCTCCATCACCTCCACATGCTGAAATCAAAGAAAAGCAGAAGTGATTGTGTTCTGTGAGGTCAGGACAAGCAGGTCTGATCTTGGTAAAAAGATCCTAAACTATCTCCAACGAGGCTGAAGCTGGAGGATGGCTGGACAGGAGCTGCAGATCTCTGCAGAAAGTCTGGAGCTTCCTGGTTAACATGCAGGTTAAAAACACAGCAAGTCCTCCTCTGACCGCATTTTTAACCCAGAGAGGCATGTGGGCATGAGAGCGAAATGATGGAACAAAATTATTACATTTACATCCATCCAACACCTTTTCTGCTCGTTTCCCCTGGTTCTCCATGCGTTGCTCTGGAAGTACGACGCTTTTTGATTTGTTTCCAAGCTATCAGATGAACGATGAGTCTGTGTGCATCTGACCAGCTTCCCTGTGACAGCTGAAGAAAAGCTCTTCTAGCGCGATGCTTCACTGTGGGCTTTTCTGCAGCTGAGAGCTTATTTCATGTTGGCCTAAAAGTTTGCTTGTCCTCCTCTAAGCAGAGCATCTTCAACATCTAGTCCTATTTATCCCTGCAAACTGTCAACAGGACTTCTTATGGCTTTCTTTGGCTAACTTTCCACATTTGTGGAGTGAGTTCCACCTGGGCTGTGGATCTCTGCAGCTCCTCCAGAGTTACCACAGACCTATTGTTGCTTCTCTGATTAGCTCTCCTTTTCCCAGCCTCTCTCCTGTCATTCAGTGGATCTAAACCTCTGTTTTCGTGGATCTCCACGTCTTGGTCTGCAGTTGGTCCATCTTCTCTCCATCTGCAGGTGGTGGACTCAGAGACGTCATCAGAAACCGATTTTCCCCAAATGAGAACCGAATAGAAACTCAGAATGCCAAGAAAACTGTAATAAAAAAAGACACTTTGTCCTTAACAGATAAAGACCTTAAAAAAAATGTATGTATATGAGGTGCAGCTTGACACTCTTGGAAGACTGCAATTAAAAAAAGTAAGAAAGAAAAGAGGAACAGAAACGTTTGTTTTGGAGATGATCATCCAGGATGATCATCTCCAAAACACGCATTCCCGCATGACTTCACATTTCAGTCGAATAAAACTAGATGACCATGTGACCAAAACAAGCTAGATTTTAACCAGAACTCTACAGCTAAATGTGGAGTTAAAATTAAAACTAACATCAGAGTCATCTTGTTTTAAAGGCTTTAAACTTCTCAACTGTACCTCTGAAGGTGTCTGGGTGCACTGCATTTTATTTAGGGTATCAGATTAAAGGGGGAGAATACAAATGCACGCCACACTTTTCAGAACTGTAACTGTAAAAATGTTTTTAATGCAAGATTTTCCTTTCAATTTACAGCTGAACAGAATTGACAACACACTAAAGTCTGTGGCTGTGAGTTGATTAAGGTGTGAATGTTTGTCACTGGTTTGATTCATAAAGGAATCTTTACGTTAGCAGTTTTCCACATGTGGGATCCTGCTTTGGACACCAGCTGCTTCAGAGGGAGCATTAACTTATTAAGAATAAACCTGAACCAGTTCTGCTGCTTATTTATTGGATCTGCAGCAGCAAACCAGCAGACGGACTGCAGAACAGCCGCTGCTGTGTTGGTTTAAGATAAGAAAGCAGCAAATAATCAAATTCAACCTGTAAGCGGTGGAGATAACAGCGAGGGGAGAACGGTTCCTCTCTGGAAAAAGCTCCAGATAACAGAGACACAGACTGGGAGCACAGACTTTAAACTGCTCACACAGTTAAACGTGCTTCCCTAAAAAATTAATCCTGTGCAACACCAACATAAATAAAGGCATTAATTAAAAACATGAAGGTTAGATTTAAAGACAAAGTGTCACATCACATCAGTTTGTGCAAGTCTCAAACAAGAATCACAGCAAATATTTTCTTTCACAAAGAGAAAATAAAGTGATAAATGATTTTAAAAAACATGTTGCATAAAAATCTTATGTACAGCATCCTTCATTTCATTTACCTCCTGGACAAACACAAAGCAGAGTTTCATTTGGAACAACGAGGGAAGAACTCCTGTCCTCCGTTCTCTGTTGAAACATTTCAGAGGGATAAAATAAACCCGGCGTCTGATCAGTCCTCCAGCTTAAAGCATCTGTGTTGGTCGGTTTAGAGCCCAGAGGAGAATAAAAGTGATCCTGCTCGTTTGGACATGTCTGCAGGGAAGGAACCAGGCTGCAGGGCTGGCATCAGAGGAGCAGCAGCGCAGGAAGTGGCAGCAGCAGAAACAGGAAACAGCTGGGAGGATTCATCCTGACCGCCGACGAATCAAGCCAACGCACCGCCTCGTCTGCATCATCTGGAGAGAAACCAGAGAGAATCACTGCAGACGTCCCATCCCACATGTTCCTCCTTATTTTTCCTAACAGACATTTATCTCTTCCCTAAACATAGACTCACTTTTCTCATCCGTCAGCGGCTCCTTCAAGTCTTAGAGACACGTTTATCTCCCAGACAGACAAGAAAAGCTTTCTCTCTGCACACGTCTGAATCACGTTTATTTCTGGAATAAACTGGGACAGCGGTGGCCTGGTGGTCAGAGCGGCGCTGAGCTCTCTGAGAAGGCTGCAAATCCCCGGTTCAACCCCTGCAGACTGCCACTGTGGGCCCCTGAGCAAGGCTCTCAGCCCAGATTGTTCCTCTGAGCTGTAAAAGCTGCCCACTGCTCCCCAACAGATGGTTAAATGTAGAAGACACGTTTCGTTGGAATGTGCAATTGAGATGACGCAGATTTCTTCTTCTACAAATTGAAGCGATCCATCTTTTCACCGAGAGCTGAGAGTTGGAGCCGCTAGCTAAGACCGAATTTAAGCAGCTCACACAAAGTATGCAACAAGTCGATATGCTACAACGAGAGGATTATTTTAGCTCCAAGATGAAGAAGTTCCCCCAGACTGCAGACTACCTTAAAGGCAAAACTCAGGGCATACAAAGCTCAGGTTTTAGTAGTTTTGTATGCCGCTGGCATCATCACAGTTGCCCAAAAATAAAATGTTAACTTAAAAAAATGTCCAGGGACCCTGGAGGAGTAAAACAGAATAAAAACAAAACGGTATAAATGTACAAATGTATAAAATCACAAAGGATGGACACAATCATTAGCTGAAAAAATTTTCATCTTAAATATTTTTAATCAAATCTTATTTTACTTATATTATTGTCTTCATGTTCCTGTTTTCTACATCTGTGACTCAAGCACAACCTTCCATTGGAAACATGAATATTATGGACTTTTCAAAGAGGTTAAAATATTACAATATTTGGCTACCCATGATAGAGCTAATGCTAATGCTAACTAATATTAATGCAAACTGGCTCTGTGACTCAAAAGGAGTTGACCTGGTTTCGTTTTTTATGTTTGGACATTTCCAATGCATTTTAACCGTGGATGTTAACAGGGGATGACAAGAATTAACATTAATACACGCCAGCATAAAGCTGGCCTAAAATAAAGAGCAGAATAAGCTGCTGAGGGTTAAGAACAAAGAGATATGAGGCATTAATGTGCTTGGTTAATTTTAAACAAGACTCTAAATCACTCTTTAGTTAAGGATATTAGCATTTCTGCTAAAATGTTATTTTTTTGTGCTACCCATGCTAATGCTAACATTAGCAGGCTATGTAGGCTCAGGAAATGTTAGCATTAGCAACAGCGCGGTTTGTGGGGTCTGTTGGCCTATTTTATTCGGCCAGTTGAATATGGCTGATTTTACCTCATATATTAATAATAGCCGTTTCCTGTGGTGCCTCAGGATAACTTGATGGATCCGGGATAAAGGCAGCTTTAGGGTCGGTTCTGATGGACCGTACATGGGTTCATTTTAGCTCTGTCAACAGGGAGTTCATCATCTTTTGCTGTCTTGCTCTACAAAGCAACATTGTTGGACACCATAAGAAAGATTGATTAGGAAAATGCTTCAACTCAAACTAGACGGAGGTTTCCTTTTCAGATTGTTAAAAACGTACCAACTATACATCAGTAGGCATAGCTAAAACCAGGACATGGTTCCATTTTAAGGCCTTGGTGTCAAGGAGGAGTTAAAAAGGAGACTATTTGAGGAGATAAAAGCCTTGAACTGTAAATGAGAAGGTGGGGCAAAGTCATTCAGACTCTGTTTACACTAAGAAAGAACATTTTTTTGTTTTAGGGTAAAACGTGTGAATGGTGGGTTTTCAGTGATCTGTGGGTGTTGATTGTTCACCCACACCTCTGAGATTAAAAACCCTTCAGAGATTACCTGAAGCACATAACAGGGGATAAAGAGACAGAATTAAAAAGTAAAACGTTTGACAACCTTGATGCTTTTCTGAGTTTAAAGCTGCCAGACTCTCAGCTGCATGAAGCCATTTTCAGATCAAATAAGGCCAGAGGCTTTGCTTTGTAATGCGTGTAAACTTTCTTACCACAATCTTTGTGGAAAACGCGAGGTAAGCAGTGCAAGACGCCGTAGAAACAGCGACAGTAGGAACATCCTCTCTGGACCCACTCTCCATGAGGTATAAAATCACATCGTCTGTAGAAAAAAGAGATCAGAACTAAGAGGCGACCTTCGTTTCCTCAGGAAAACACCTTAATGACCCACGGTGAGTCTTCGCACAGAGAGACCGTGAGTCTGGCCTAAACAAGAAGATAACTAGTGTTAATGGAGACGTTCTGGTCATTTACCTGATCCGGGTGTCGTACTCGCAGCTCCTCCCAGTAAAGAATGGAGGACAGGCGCAGAAGCTGCCGAGGATGCAGGTTCCTCCGTTCTTACAGCAGCTCCGGCTCTGCTCAGCGCCTTAAAAACATTAAAACATTAACCTCCCTCTCACTTTGTATTCATCTAATTATTGCCTCAGTTCTGCAAAGGGAAACATTGTGTTTTCATTCAATATTTAAAATACTGGTTAAGTTCCTGTTCATGTCCATTTTCCTTTGAGCATTTCTGGCTTTATTCTTTTAAAGGAGTGTTGGGAACATCTTCAGCCAGATGGATGAGCACTAAGCCGACATGAAGTCCCGTACTTCCTGTTTAACACTCTGTTCCTGTCCAACTCCTTTGTAGCTTCCTTTGCTTTTGTATTTTTATTGGGTATAAATATTTAGAGCAAGCATCTCATATGATCTCTATGGGTTTTATTGGGGGATTTTATGGTCTTTTTATCCAGAGCTCTGCTTGCTGCTGCTGCAGCTCCTCTGTATCTGTGAAATAAACCAGAGTCTACATCTGGCAGCACATTCCAGCAGCACTCCTCCGATTCAGTAAACACCGAGAGTCTGAACAAACATCTGAAAATAACAGAAAAACACTAAAACTCCACTGATCATTGCCTGCAACATCCAGACCCTCTGTAGAGTTTTACAAATAAATTAAAACAGAAAATCTGCCAATTCTGAGCCCTTTTTTTTTTTTTTTTAAAACATTTAAGCAATTTCATTTTCCTGAATATTTCCTAAAGTCCAGCAGGGGTTTCCTGCAGGTCTCCAAACTACAGAAATATTACCAGCATGTTGTTGATGTGCACTGGGAGTGTCTGCTGGTGTTGTGGAGCAAACGTACTGCTGGTGAGGCCGATGAAGGGACGCACGGCGCTGGCGTCCCGCTGTTTACGGTCCCCGCTGTTTGGAGAGCTCACCTGGGTAAACCGAGCCAGAAACTGCTGAGAGGGACGGGAGGATTGCACCGCCGAAGGAGAAGAAGATGGAGCAGCAGTGGAGGAAGAGTGGTGGTTTGCCTCAAAGCCTGAGAAAAGGTAAAAAGTCAGAATATGAGAGATTAATCCAGGCAGCAGAGAATCATCATCTGCATCCCACTTAAAATTCAGAGGAAATAAAAAAAACACAACAAAATGAAGAGCTGACACATTTTGACTTGTTAAAGAAAATTGTATCTTGTGTCATTTAAAGCTCTGAAGTCTGAGTGTGTCTGATAGATTTGGTTAAATCAGTGACTTCACTCTGAAAGCCAAACCCTGACAGCGGCCACATTCCCGGGTTTCTATTCATCTGTGAATGACCCTCACATTCCTGCTGAATGTTTCAGGAAAAGTTCCCACTAGTGGATCTGACTGATGTGCAGATCAGGAGAAACCAGTGGCTACCTGGAAATGATTTAAAAACCAGCTAAACCGCAGTGAGACAGACAGAGACTGGTGAAAACCTCTGAATTCACAGAACATGCAGCTGTGAAACTGAAAATAACTGATCATTAAAAAAAGGTTTATTATAGTCAAACCTTTGTGACACATTCAATAACACATTGAAAACTAAATCTATCATGAATAAACATAGAATTAATGACAAAGCCAACTTTTGCAGCATCTGGAAGTTTTTGTTCTTCTTTGAAACTTGGTCACAGATTTCACTCCACAGGTGCTGCATAGTGATAGTGCAGAATAATTTGGATGCTTTTCTTGCTTTTCGAGGTGTGTTTGAATGCATCATGAAGTTTTCTCTCCTGTTAAAGAGAGGCCAGAGTGTGGAGATGCCTGATGGTGAGAACCGACCTGCAGAAGGCGGAGATGCAGCAGCAGCAGCCCGGAGACACCAGACAGCACAGAGCAGCGCTCTGAAAGGCAGCAGAGGGAGGAGAACCATGATTTAAATTAAATTATTCTGGAGGGAAAAGACAAAAAACACGTTTTAATCTAACCTGAACTTCTGCAGCTGCCTCATCTTGTAGCAGAAAACCAATTTAAAATGCTCCAGATTCCAATTCGTTGCAGTTTAAATGTGAACAAACTACACAAAAAAATAAAATGCTGAAAAATTATCTAAATATTCAGTTTCTGCTCCCCGGAAAATCAAGAAGATCAACAAATCCCGGAATAAATCTTGAGCTCCAGGCTTTCTCAGCCTCACTTGAAGGAAACATCTCCTGCTGATCCTCTGCAAACCTCCTCCCTCCTCTCTGCTCCCCAGGTGATTTCCATTCAGCAGGGGGAGGGGCTCCACAAGCCACGCCCCTTTCCGCCTGTCTGCAGGTTGCAATCAACAAGAGGCGACCTGACTGGTGGTGAAAGGATGCAGATTCTGCGAGGAGAAATAGTGGCAAAGGTTTAGTTTTACACAGAAAACTGTTTATTTATTGCCAGTTATTAAATTAAAGCTGAGATGAAATAAAGTCCATTAATGAGGAATGTTGCTAATGACGTTATGTAGTTGCAACTGAAGGCC
The DNA here is from genome assembly GCF_011125445.2 of Fundulus heteroclitus. Lineage (NCBI taxonomy): Eukaryota > Metazoa > Chordata > Actinopteri > Cyprinodontiformes > Fundulidae > Fundulus > Fundulus heteroclitus. The sequence continues at coordinate 354,801 of NC_046364.1, forward strand.
ATGATAAAAATGTGAGTTTGGAAAGCATTATGTCTCCTTCTGTCTTAATTGTTCTTCTTCCAAAGACATGATGGATTATTCTGTCTTTATTGAGAGAAAATCTTCCAAATCTTGTCAATTGAAGGAACATGAGCTAAGTTTAAAAAATTAAAAACTGTGGTTCAGAGTTCAGGGTAAAATATATCAGTTTTCCCTTTTGGGTTTTTGGTTTAAGCTTGTAACCCACACCCTGCCCCTGTCCCTTCATTCTTCCACATGTAAGCTAACCTTGTTCACCAGTCAGATGTTAATGAGCCAACAATCCGAAACTCAACAGAAAACATGCAGAAACAATTAATGCACACAAAAAACTGCACAGAAAAACCCGATTTAAACATGATTTCTTCACATTTCTTCACAAACGCTGACATTTTAAATTCTGAAAAATAAATAAATCGTCCAAAGACTATTGACATTTTTTATTATTATTTTATTTTAATTTTTTATGCATTTGGATTTTATAGACCTACTCACTCATGTGTTGATCCAGCACTAACCTTCTTTACAAGCCACAATGTTTTGTTGAAAATAAAAAAAAAAGAAGTAGAAAACAATGCCTTAAACTCTCCATTTAAAGCTGAAACTGGTGGAGCACGCGGCTGTATTTTAGATCCCCTGCGTATTTATCATCTACCCTGATAATGCTAAATGTTTGCAGACGATGCCGTCGTATCTGGAGCTAAAGACTCAGCAGCTGCAGACGTGTGGGACAATCTCAAAGCGGTTTCATGACCATTTTCCATCTTTTCTCAACGTGTTTCACAATTAGACAGAACTTCAGTGATCTTACTGATGTGAGAAGAACCTTTAGTGGACCTTAGCCCGATTATTGTTACCCTTCATGTTCACATATTTATTACCATAAGCCTGAACTGAAAACACTGAAACTTGCAGGTGGACGATTATTTTTTGATGACTTCTAGTTTGTTTTTTGGCATAAAAAAGCAATGCCGTATTTTATTCATCCTAAACCATCATGATGAACTGGAGATTTCTGTGGTTTTGACCCACTGATCCACCTCCACTGACCACCAGCAACATTCAGAAGGGGATCTAAATCCGTCGCAGACATGTTACCCATATGGCTCCAGGATTATAATCCAGGATTATAGCCATTGATGCGGTTTTATTTTGCTGTTCATTTCCAGGCTTTAGGGTTAATCTGCTGGACCAAACGTCTGTCCATGTGATCAAAAAGTGTCTTCAACCATTTCCGTTCCTAAGATATATTTGTACCACACTGACTTTAATTTTCAGAAGAAAAATGAACACTTTATGAAAAAATAAAGCCGCTGATTGCTTTGTGAAGTATACGCTAGATGTGAAGAAGTGCATCTGACAGATCTGCAGCTGGAAAACAGAAACTTAAACCAAAGCGTTGCAGTGTTTGCAGGCTAATGAGGAAAAAGCCAACAACGTTTTCACAAAGGTGGAAAAGGACAGCGATGGAAAACCATCTGAGAGAAGGTGCAGATCCTTGTTAGAGCCTGGTGAGAAGATAAGGAACAGTCAACAGTGAAAGGCGATTAATAAGCCAGCCAACAGTTAGCCAGCAGGCCACAGTGCTATAATTGGTTTATAACAACACTGCTATCCAATAAATTAACATGAACTATTAAAAACAATCAGGTCCAAAAAGCTATTAAGATCCAAACAGCTTTGACCTTGTGGATCTGGGTCGGACCTGTCCGTGGTGGACCGGCCTCGGTTCTGGCCCAGCCCCCCCCCCCCCCCCCCATACTTGGCTATTCTGCCTCTGCTCTGAGCACAGAGGGACACATGAAGGTGGAAACGGGCATTTTGACATCACAAAGCAGTCTGATGCTGATACACGGCTGGAAGAGGAGCAGCAGGACATCTGCATCAGAAAGCTGCCAGTCTGCAGGAGGAGGAAGACTCTGCTGCTCAGGAGAGAAAGACGATGAAGGCCTGCTGTCTGCACTCACTGCTGCAGGAAGTCAGGAAGACTGCATTAAGCCGTATCATTAGATTCCATCACAATGAGCGATGCTGAGTCCTGCATGTGAAAAGCAACAGTTAATCCAAACATGCCTGTTAAGTTATTGTAGGAGTTGTTTTGCCCTGCCTAACTCTTGCCAAGCAGCCACCGGAGATAAGCGGCAGCTCCAACCCTGCATGGATAAGGAAGGATAGATAAATGGATCCAATGTCGCTGATCATCCAAAACTATTTTTGGTTTGCTTTCAGGTCTGTGCTGTAGTTTCAGGGTTTTTCTCCTGAAAAACGGCTGCAGGACGTTTGAAACCCAACAGGAATGAGAGAACTAACAAGGTATTTATATTTATCCATTAACGTTATCTTTGAACTTCACGTGGTTTGCATTAAGTTAATAAATGCATTATAGTACATATTAGTTGTTGCAGTGATCGATGGAACATGGAAGTTGTTAGTTTGAATCTTCTAACTAACATACAAGTATTTTTTTTTCTTTAAATGTTGCTGAACAAGAAAAAAACGCCTGATTCTGATCTCTGGTCGACTACTTGGTGCACCTCTGAATAAAGCTCCAGATTTCTTTTTTTTTTTTTTTTTTCAATTTTCAATGTTTATTAAATCCTTCAACAATTAAACATACAGTAGAACTGATAAAAAATATCAGTAATACATCAGTGATACGACATTAAGTAGTTATGTAAAGAAGGACTTTAGACATTTTCCCCTAAACCCCTCCCAATAAGCTCCAGATTTCTGAATGTAATAGATTTCACTGATTTATGTTTGTCTGTATTTCAAAAGCTAAGTGGAATAGTTCTTTACATCGTGATGAGTGGAAAAATAATTAAGTTATTTATATTGTCACACACCGACAGAAAAGTTCCAGAAAACCAAGACTGGACTCTAAAGAAGAAGTTTAATATCAATGATTATGTTCACATGTTTGAACAATTTATAGGCAAAAAATGTAATGTTGGATTCACCATGGATAATTCAGTACTGAATTATTTGAGTTTTTATGTGACACAGTCCACCATGAAATTATAGCAGTCCCGAATATGAAATAGAGCCTAAAATCTGATGACCTGCCAGCAACTCAACACCGACCAATCAGAACAATGCGTTCAGCAACCGGAGTTCCTGTTCTAACCAATCACAATCCCCTCATGGTGGTCGTCCCTGTTGTCTGCGCTCCTTTTTCATTCACAGTTTTTCCTTCCACCTAACTTTCCATAATGTAGCTGCGCCGTCCAAGGTTCTCCTGCTGATACAGAGGCGTTCAGGTCCAATATTTTCACCCCTGGGTAACCAATCATGTTCAAGTGTGAGTTTTGTATGTGAAATCAATGGTTAATTTGTTACTAATGGGTAAAATCAGCTAATTGTTTATTACATTTACAGTGTGGTGCAGTGCCAAAGTCCCACCACTAGAGGGAGATCCTCCACAAGGACTCAACGCCTCTCTTTGGCAACTTCCTGTCACTCTTAATATAATCACATTATTTTCAGAGCACAAAGTATTACTTCCATACAAAGCTTCTAACAAATGTTCCCTGAAAGCAATTTACAAAATTCAGAGACTAGTCCGTCATTCATCACCCAAAGATGCACTGAACACACTGAGCTCCACTGCTTACCCTGCAGGAAGGAAGCAGCTGGGATCATTTGGTCCACCTGCAGGCAGGTGATGAGGGAGGAAATCACTTGATTTCACATAAAAAGCCACCAGGGAGAATTATGTTTCAGCATTTTCATCAGATCACTACCTTACGATGAGCAAAATCAGACAAATTCAATGTATTGTTTAAAATGTATTTGCATACATATTTGCATGACATGTATTTTTTTCTTTAGGAAGAAATATGAACAGACAATTATTTGCCTGAACTTTCTAGGAAGTTAATGTTTATTTTCCTGGAACTTAGAAGTTGCAATACCAAAGCTTAATGGTACTTATAATAACCTTTCTTCTAACATACGGGCTTTTCTCCCTGATGTCATAGAAAATGTTTGAGGCATTAACACACAGCTTTCAGAAAACCTGCAGATAACCTCCTGAAACCTAAAGGTTGCTTTTCCTGGAACACTAAAATGTTCCTGCAACTTCTAGGCTACTTTCCCACTTCTCACAGGTTACTTTTGTGGAACTGAGGTTACTTCGCCAGAATTTACAGGATAATTTTCTAAAAAATATGAGCTTACTGTCCTGAAACTCACAGGAACTTGTAAATGGTAAGTAGGATATATATATATATATATATATATATATATATATATATATATATATATATATATATATATATATATATATATATGTATGTATGTATGTATATGTGTGTTCAGGGAGTCAGTGGGGCGCAGAGGGAATGTGTCTCCTTCCAGATCCTATTTCTGACAGCTGAGCAGCATTTCTCTGCCTTGGAGCTGCTCAGCAGGTTTCTTCTTCTTCTTCTTGATTTTTTATTGGCGGTGCTCAGCAGGTTTGTTCTGATGTCCTGCAGGTAAAGGTTCACCTGAGGTAAAGCACCAAGAGTTGTGGGGTCAGACACCGAGCCGAGGAGCTGATCCTCCCCGCATTCAGACCGCGGTCTGTGGGCGTTTCTGACCCACAATGTTGGCTTTTTGCAGCAGAGCAGTGGTGAGTAAAAACAGAAGCAGCTAATGTAGCAGAGAAACGTTTAAATCTGTTTAAATCTCCGAGTTTAAGCCACAGAAACAGCGTCTCTGACATTTATCCTGGAATTCCGCTTGATCCGAGCAGCTTTATCGACTCTGACACTTTAATATTTAAAGTTTTCTGACCAAAGTTGCCCAGCTGTTAGCTTAGCTTAGCCGGAGCTAGTTAGCTCAGGTGGCTAATGTTCAGCTCATGCTAACTGGGTGAAAGGTCAGTTTAGCTGGGTTACCTGGCAACTAAAACAGATATATTGGTCTGGTTTAAGAACCAGCTCCGTTTTATTTCATGTTTTTGTTGTTTAAAGCTGCTTAAGACGTCCATTTCTCTGCTGTCTGGTTATTTTAGGATTTAATTCCTGCAGCAAACAGGAGCCTGAATTAGTTCACATGCAGCTTGGTGTCCTTCACTCAACACCTGGAGAACGTGTGGCTTCTTCCACAGGAACCTCAGGGTTCCCTGCAGAATGTTCCCTGCAGAGTGTTTTGCTGACAGTCAGGGAACCTTTGGGGAACGCTGAGCCAAAGGTCCCAGAGGGCGTGGCGTTCAGCAAACCTGGTTCAAAGGTCTGAATGAATGTTTAATTGATCACATGAGCTCAGGGATAACCGTAGAAACCATGAAAGGAACTTTATCAAGGTTCCCTGGAGGACAACTCACCTGACTGCACCTGAGGAGAAGATTGAGGGAACGTTGAGCGTTGTTCTGCTTCTTCAGGGAACGGCTCCTGGAGGCTGGGTGCAGAGGACATGCTGCCTCCTGGAAGCTGCAGAGTGGTCGCTTCAGCCGCTTCTAATCTTTAGGCAGCAGAACCAGCAGAACCAGCAGAACCAGGGAGCCTTTCTGTCTGCTGCACCTCCAACCTGTGGTTTCTCTCCTGAAAGGCGGCCATGGTGAGACCGTGCGTCCTCGGGAGGCCCCGCCACCTGGTGAAGCCCGTCTGGGCGAGCCGGGTGGCAGGCAGGTACCTGAGCCATCAGCGAGGGCTGCCCAGTCTGCCCGTGCCCCCCCTGCAGCAGACCTGCCAGCGCTACATGGCGGCGCTGGAGCCCATCGTGGAGGCGCACGAGCTGAGCCGCACCAGGCGGCTGGTGGAGGAGTTCCAGGAGGCCGGAGGAGTCGGAGAGCGGCTGCAGAGAGGCCTGGAGAGGAGGGCCAGAGGAGCCGACAACTGGGTAAGCTGTGCTTCTGCTTCCTGTAGGAGGTTCTGATCCGGTCCGTCTTCAGCGTGTCTCAGTAGAAAAGCAGCTTAACGGCTGAAAGGCTGAGAAATAAACGCGTTGAACCGTTTTTACATTGCTTAATTCTTCAGGTGAAAGCCACTCCGTCCTGTTTGCAGTCATTTCCACTTTAGACGCAGCAGCAGCAAATATTTCAGCTCCGCCTGCAAAGAAGCCTGACAGAACCGGGTCAGAACCGCTCTCTAAACCTGCTGTGCGTCTCTGCAGCTGTCCCAGTGGTGGGTTCAGGTGGCCTACCTGGACTTCCGCATGCCGGTGGTGGTCCATTCCAGCCCAGGACTGGTTCTGCCCAGGATGGACTTCAGGGACCGAGCAGGACAGATCAGGTGACCCAGAACACGCACGCAGCCCGCTTCCTGTTGTCAGAACGGCTCCGGATCGGACCTGTGGTTCTGAGCCAGTCTGACCCGTTTCATCAGACCCGTCAGAACCACAGCGCTGCGCCGGTTGGGTTCTGGAACCGTAGCGGTTCATACCAGTCTGTTCTTCAGAGGCAGAGGGGGTTCTGACCGGGTCCGTTTCTTCCCTGTCATTTAGTTTTAGAAACTTGCAAAAGTTTTCACACCCTCCAAAGTTTTACTCTTCGTCGCCTTAGAACCCAAAACATTTTGGAGCCACAGAACCGCACAGTAGAACCGCACAGTAGTTCCCAGCAGAAGTTCTGCAAATGACCCTTTACCTTCACACCCCTCAACAGAACCCAGTGGAACCGGTTCCTTAGAACCAGAGTCCAGCTGTGTGTAGTTCAGTCAGTCTAACTGCAGCTGCTCCAGAACCAGCATCACGGAGACCAGGGAACCCAGCAGACGGGTCAGAGAGAAAGTTCTGGTCCAGTTCCAGAGCGAACGTGTTCTGGTGCCGGTACCAACCACCCTGAGGACCATCAGCCTCCCTGCAGCGGCACACGGTGGCGGCAGCGTCATGCTGTGAGGAAACGGACCGCCGCCTCCTGATGTTCTGCCATCTGCTGCTTCCTGGTTCTCTCTGAGCTGAAACGCCGGTTCCAGCCTGCAGCTGTGGAACCGGACCTCTGAAGCGCTCCCAACAGAACCGGGCTTCAGCTCCATCAATAACCGCCTCTCTCTCCGTAGGTTTGCTTCCAGGCTGATCGCAGGAGTTCTGGACTTCAAGACGATGATCGACAAGTAAGTGCTGCAGCTCCTCGTTGGTGTTTGTGGAAGGTGGACCTGGTTCTGTCCGCGTTCTGCTTAGAACGCGTCGCTTAGGCTACGCTCACGCTGCAGGGAAGGCCGACCCATACGGTCCTTTTCATTAACAGAAATAAATGCATATGCAGAGAACATCACTATGTAATGCTGTTTATCTGAATTAACGCTATATTTCAATCAAAAAATCCTCTCTACTAGGCTAGTGAAACTTAACTAAACTACTAAGCAAAATAAAGATAAAAAGAAACTAAGCTAAGGAACCATTTACACACAAAAGAAACAAAAGACAAAATAAAATGGTTGATCATCATCATCATCATCAGAATAATTCAGTGAATCCTGGTTCACTGCAGATCTGATTTAAAGAACATGGAATGGAGTTAAATTAGCTTAACTAATTTAGAAAAACATTTGCATGTTTTCAACCCATTCACAATGTGAATCCTGAGTAAACAAAACATTATTTGATGAAATAACATTTTAAAGAATGATTTGCTCAGTAAAATAATTTACTTTAGAGACGGTAGATTTTATCAATGCAATGATGCCTCCAGGCGCTAGGGGTCGCTGTAGCGATCAGTCGCTAAAAGCGATTACTCCTAAAGTTAAACACGGCATTAAATCGACATTAATATTCCATATTAATGCAGTGATATGGCTCATAGCCACTGAGCTATATAATACACTGGAGTGCTAATCACCGTCTGTTTGAACGAGTCGCTTTGAAGCCACCAGCCGCCATATTGGTACTCCCTATTTCCCCCCAGTAACTATGGAATATGTGCGCTACAGCATCGAATAACGAGGATTTTCTCATGTTCAGGGGGGGCTTAAGACTTTTAAAATGTCAAATGCCATATACTTTTATGTTATGTTCTAAAACTATCAAGTACTGAGAAAGTCATGTGCTGAAATATTTTGCATTTTATTCATTTAAATATATATGTTTAACATTTATAATTATATAAATAACAATATACAAAAACATATATTTACATATGTGTATACATATATATACATATATACATATACACGTACTTATATATACATTTATATATATTTAATATGAATAACATGTAAAATATTTCAGCACCTAATTTCCTAGTAGTTGATAGTGTTAGTAAATCCACTGACTGTAGAATTACCTGTGAAACGATTTCACTCAGCCAGAAAACTGCTTGTTGTTGCAACCAAATCCTATGGGATTCTGTGAGAGTAGGGAGGAGCAAGATGGCGGCCAGTGACTTCAGTTTTTCGGCAAAATCAGCACTCCAGTGTATTATATAGCTCAGTGCTCATAGCTCTATTGAATGATGGCGGAGAGAAACCAAGCAAGCTTTATGCTTTAAAACGTCTTTTTGTGAATGTCTGGAACCGGAAATTACCAGAAGCTAATAGCATTTTGGCTAGCGGATTTCGGCATTAACTTTAAAGACTTCAGCTTTATTTTTAGCCATAATGAGAGAGCCCGATAACATAAACATTAATATCCTATCAATGTATGAAACCCTTGTGTAGATAATGTTTGTCTAATGACTTCAGCAGCGGCTGAGAACAGCAGAGCGGCAGAGTGAGCCTTTCTCTGAGGAGGTGTGGCTGCTGGTGACTGAGCGTTCCCGCCTCCATCTCTGCTTTGCAGTGAAACTCTGCCGGTGGAGTACCTGGGAGGGAAGCCCCTGTGCATGAACCAGTACTACCAGGTGCTGTCGTCCTGCAGGATCCCCGGCTTGAAGAGCGACTCGGTGGTGAACCACGCCAGGAGCTCCCGGCCCCCCAGACACATCACGGTGGCCCACAACTGCCAGGTGAGGGGGGGGGGGGGGCTTTCCTTCAGGTCCTCTGCTTCAGCCCAAATGGTTCTGGTTCTGGAGAGAGAGCCGTGCGCCTGAAGAGGGAAACCCTCTGATTGGTCTAACTTTGCCGTCTGCTGGGATGAAACGCTTCCTGGTTCTGGTCCAGATCTGGATGCTTGGGTTCTAATGGCTCCACAGGGTTCTGTGAGCTTTCATCACGCATAACGTGCTGCAGAGGTCTCAGTAAATCACACGTTTTATCTTAAATCTTTTTATAGTGATTTCAGTCTCTGATGCGCGTCGCTGACCCTAACCTTCCTCCTCCTTCCTCGCAGTTCTTCCAGCTGGACGTGTACAGCAGCGATGGGACTCCGCTGACCCCAGATCAGCTCTGCGTCCAGCTGGAGAAGATCTGCGGAGCCTCACGGGAGGCCGAGGCTGAGCCCGTCGGCATCCTCACCACCCAGCATCGAGACGTGTGGGGAGAGGCCTACCTGCGCCTCATCAGCGGTGGGTTCCCAGAGAGGAGCGCCATGCAGGGCGTCAACCTGCGGCTCCACGGGTTGTAGCGCACACACCCACCACTAGATGGCAGTCATGGTGCAGAGAATCCCAGCTTCAGCAGCAGTTCTGCTGGTAGAAGAAGGCGGCAGCTGAGGTTCCTGCCTCGGCGTGATGATGTCACAGAACCCTTAGAGTCTGGGTTCTGCTGAGGTTCTGCTGGGTTCTGCTGAGGTTCTGCTGGGTTCTGCTGAGGTTCTGCTGAGGTTCTGCTGGGTTTAAAGCTCACATTTTCACCGTCAGCGTGAAGAAATCCCGTATTTCTTGGACCATAAGGCGCAGCGCATTATAAACGCACTGAATCTTCTTCCAGATGTGGAACATCACTCCTTCACGTCTCTCTGTCGTCTCTGTGGGAGGACAGAGTAGCTGGACTACACTGCCCTGTTTCTACCATAAAATAAACTTTTATATTAAATTAACTTGCTAGGTTTATTGCTGCTAGCGCCTACTCCAGGCTAGCAACAATGAATGCACTTCTAGTTCAGACATTACAGTCAGGCAGTCTGTAGACAGCTCAGGGGTCCTCAGGTAGTGACAGTGTACCGTAATGCTCCTAATATCCACTGAGAGGAGCGGCTTGTTGCTAACCAAAGTCATATTTACACATTTACACAGATTTCTGAGCGCATTGCACCACATAGAATCAGTCAGCACAACTTTAATCACATATAAGGCGCAGCCTGAGTTTCTGAGACGATTGAAGGATTGTACGTGGTGCCTCATAGTCTAAAGAATACGGCAGGAAAGCTGTAGCCTTCGTTAGCGCTAAAGCTGCAGGGCTGGAATGAAGCCGTGTCCAGACCTCTTCCTGAGGAAGGCCGTTATAACGGCAGCTGAGCAGCTCTGACCTCAGCCACGCACAAACGTCTCCAGGAGGTGTGAAACCTGCAGAAACCCCAGTGAGCGTCTCCTGTGGTCTGTGTGCAGATGAGACCAACAAAGAGTCGGTGACGGCCATCCAGAGGAGCATCTTCACCTTGTGTCTGGACGGAGCCCCGCGTGGAGCGGCCGCCGAGCTCCACCGCAGCTCTGCCGCCGTCCAGATGCTGCACGGAGGAGGCAGCCGGGGCCACAGCGCCAACCGCTGGTTCGACAAGACGCTGCAGGTAACCCGCCGCCGCCGCCGCCGCCGCGCGGTCCGAGTGCCGCTCCAGGCGCTGGAAGCAGGGAGCCGGCGTCTTCCTCCGTTTCTGAAGTCCTTTTGTCTCCTTCAGTTCATCGTGGGAGAAGACGGAACGTGCGGGGCCAACTACGAGCACGCTCCGGCCGAGGGCCCGCCCATCGTGGCGCTGATCGACCACGTGGTGGAGTACACGTCAGTGAGCCGCCGCCGCCGCCGCCTGCCGTCGCTCTGCTGACTTCTGTTTGAACGCTGCCTTCCTCTGCTGTTCCCCTGGCAGCAGGAGGAAGCCCGAGACGCCCGGGTCCCCCGCAGGGTCCCCGCCCGTCCCTCGCAGGCTGCGCTTCAACGTCACGCCTGAGATCCGGCGGGACATCCAGGACGCCAAAGTCAGCATGGACAGGTGAGAGCCGCCGCCGCCGGCGCCGCGGCTTGGCCTGCCGTCCAGCGGCGTACGCACTCAACGTTTGTCCCCCGCAGCCTGGCGCAGGACCTGGAGGTGAGGGTGGAGGTGTTTGGACACTTTGGCAAGAATGTCCCCAAAGCTCACAAGATGAGTCCAGACGCGTTCATCCAGATGGCGCTGCAGCTGGCCTACTACAGGTGAGAGCAGGAGCCCACCTGCCGGCGCTCAGACTAATCCGTGAAAGCAGCCGAGAGCAAACGAACAGAGCGTCCTTTTCACCGAGCCCTGTGGCTTAAATAAAGCTGTTGCAGCGTTGCATCATGGTCCCTGTAGTCCCCCTGGACCCGCAGGCTACTTCCAGACGGCCTACAGGTGAGTGTCCAGGTATCCCTGCTGTGAGAGGCTGCCTCTGCGTGGATGTGTGAAATTCCTTTGCTTACAGCCGTCCCTACTTCTCCCCATGGTACGTGTTCACAGTTCAATCTGAGTTCCAGTCCAAGGCTAGAAGGCACATCGTGCTGTTCTGCAACTTAAAGGACAACTTTGCCCAAACTGCACGGCACTTCTAGCGGTTGTTCCTCTGGACTTGGAGCAGTTTGCAGAACTTTAAGGCGGCTTTCTGGAGCGCTTCTCCTGGTGCTACATGGTTAGTGGTCAGCAGCCTACAGCGCTGCTTTCAGGGAATCTGACCAGAGATGACTTTCCATCGTGGCTACGCTGCCTGAACTTCAAGCCTAGATGGTTCTTTAAAGGCTGCGCTCCAAAATCTGGAACTTCAGCGACTTTGAACGTGATTATTGTGTTTTTATGGGTTGGTGTTCTGTAATCACGTGATACTTTCTCCATATCTGAAGTCTTATGTCCAGAACGTTAAAGCCCCAGTGTGTGATTTTCTCACTGGTGCGCTGAATTAATTACGGCCGACCTGGTTAAGCGCGTGATAACTTCTACGGAAGCCGCTGAGTGTCATAAATGTGACGATGTCAGCATGTCCTCCATGCATTAGCTCCTGCTAGCAGCTCAAAGCTACGGTCATGGTGTCAAACGCTTTGTGGCTCCAGAATTAGCCGCTATAAACACGAGTAAAGACGCGGTGTCACTGCGCGCCGCAGACGGAGAACGGCTGATATCCCTCCGCCTCCGCGTACACATCCGCCCTGAGAGACGAACACGGCGGCGTCTCTGCTGGAGGACGGAGTAGCTGCTGCTCTCTTTCTAACATAACGCCTAAATAAAGGTTCTAAATGTTCTAATGAATGAACTCAGCCGTCCAGCAGGAAGCTGCAGCCTCAGCGTCTGCTTTAAATCCCGCTCCCTGATGGATTATCTCCACCTGGTAATAGTAGCTGGGCTCATATAGACGCTCCTTTCTGCGGTTCTTACTACTCAGGTAGATGATCTACGGCCGTCTTTGCTGCTTTCTCCTCCTCCACCGACGGCTCGTCTTCAGACGGATGGAAACGCGTTGCTCACAAGTTTGTCCCTTTTCTGCTGCTGTAGTCAGAAACCGTGACGCAGCACGGCGCCCCCCAGTGGCGCACCGCCAGCTATGTATTAATAAACTAACGCATCATTTTTGATGTGAGGTTATCAGACTTTGCCAGAATATTTATTCATAAAAGAATAGTTTTGCTCATTAAAAGCCAGATTAGTTGCACTCTGTCCCTTTAACATTTAGTTTCTTTGAACACAACTTGCCTCCAGTTACTTATTGTGTTTTTATGGGTTGGTGTTCTGTAATCAGGGGATATGTTCTCCACATCTGAAGCATCCAGAACGTTGAGGTCAGAAGCCCGACTTTCTGGAAGCGTCCCGCTCAGCGCCTCAGAACGTTCCCGGTACTTTTCTGGAACCTGCAGGACAGAATCTGGCACTGAAATGTTGCTTTAATAGAACTTGGAGAACACGTTCTCTGAGTGTCGTTTCCAGAACGTTAACGTTCTGAAGTCTAAAGGACGCTCAGTGCCGCGTTCCTCTAGGTGTCGGCAAAGAACCGTGTGAACAGCGCGGTTCCTTAATGCCGGTAAACGAGCATAACGGTGGTTCTGTAGCGGAACGTCTGACCCACATCACCCAGCGGCCTCCAGCAGCTTTAAGACCAGGCCGACCTTTATTCTAGGCTCCTTTCACCAAGGTTCTGCTGCTGGTTCTGGACCCGTCACCAGAAACCCGCATGGTCTTTATCGGAGGAACAGCTTCTCTGGACGAGCTGCCAGAATTCAGCGGATCCCATTGGCCCGCTGAGGTTCTGCAGGTTCCTCACAGTTCTCCCCGTCCTGCAGGAGGTTCCGGCGCTGCTGCTCCACGTACGAGAGCGCCTCGCTGCGGATGTTCCGACTGGGCCGAACCGACACCATCCGCTCGGCGTCCAGCGCCTCGGCGTCCTTCGTTAAGGCCTTCGACGATCCCAGCAAACAGGTGAGCGGCGCCGCCGGGCGGTTCTGGTTCTGGTTCTGGCTCGGCCGCTTCTCACGGGAGGCTTTAACGGAACCGCCTCGTTGCTGTTCTGCACAGAACCAGGAGAAAGTGGATCTGATGGAGAACGCTGTGAGGGCCCACCGCGCGTACACCAACATGGTGAGTGGACCTCCTGAAGCCCGCGTCCTCGGCACCGGAGGCAGAACCCGAGCAGAACCGGGGCCGGGCTGTGGGTGAAAGGCCTGCGTGTGTTTTTATTCAGGCGGTCAGCGGGCAGGCCATCGACCGACACCTGCTGGGCCTGAAGATGCAGGCTGCCGAGGAGAACCTCCCGGTACCGGCCGTCTTCACGGACCCGGCCTACGCTAAAGCTCTCCACTACCGTCTGTCCACCAGCCAGGTAGCGCCGGACCCGGTCCGCTCCGCGTTCTGAGCTCTGGCCCAGCCCGACCGCTCTCCCTCTGCCTCTGCAGGTCCCGTCCAAGACGGACTGCGTCATGTGTTTCGGGCCGGTGGTACCGGACGGCTACGGCGTCTGCTACAACCCCATGGAGGACCACATCAACTTCGCCGTGTCGGCGTTCAACAGCTGCAGGGAGACGGACGCGGCGGTTCTGGCCGGCGCCGTGGAGGAGGCTCTGCTGGACATGAGGAGGCTGCTGGACCAGAACCCCCGGTCCAAACTGTGAGACCCTGTGGAGACCAGACGTTTCTGGTCAGCTGACTGACCCGCGCTGAGCACTTTAAGGTCCGGTGGTGCCGGCTGGGCGGTTCTGGTTCCTTAAATCCTGGGATTTGAACAAAAATCAATAATTGATTCATTTTCTGAATTAATTTTCTGAATTCTTCAACCGGTTCTTCTAAAACTGCTTTGGAGGAAACGTTTAAATGTTGCGAAACAATCAGGTAGAAGTTTGTAACGGATCATTTAGAGGTAAAAGGTCCGCGGGTCGGTAGAACCGTTGGTCCGGTAGCATTTCAAAATCTCTTTTCTAACGTTTTTCTGATTTAAAGTTCTGAAGCCTCTGTTTGGACCCCTGAAGCTCTGCTGGGCTGGTGGTCAGGCGGTTCTGGGACGATCGGGCTGGTTTCTGTCCAGAACTTCCACCGGGGTCGGGTTGACCAGAGACCTGGAGAGTTTGAAGGAAAGCCGGTCTGCTTGTTGTGTTCCTGAAACATGTTCTGCAGCGGAGCGGTTCTGTCCGCTTCCATCAGAGTTCTGCTGGGCCTTCAGAATAAAAGCCTTAGACGCTGAGCAGCATGTGAGCCTGTGCGGCCCGGCCTCTCGGCCCGTTTGGGTCCCGGTTCCGTCTCTTCAGAGCTGCTCCTCTTCTCCCCAGACGCCATGTTTTCTTGCAGCTCAGAGAAGTAAAAATGGTGGATTAGTGAGTCTGGTCAGCTGGAGGTCCATGACCTTGTTTAGCAGCTCTGCAGCAAACACTCACATGTTATGGTTCTAAAAGAACACTTAACGGAGAACAGATGGAGAACTGTGAGCCAACGGGAACCTAGAGATCTCTCTGCAGAGACTGTCTTGGACCTCTCTGCTCTCCTGGAGACTCCAGGTTCACAGCAACATGGATTTAAGGCTGAAAAAGAGGCTTTTGCAGGATATGTGCCCTTTGACTGGATGCTGGCTTGTTTTAAAGCATTTATTCTCTGACTTCATTCTCTTCAACACTGTGATGGCAAAGAGTCAAAGAATATTTAACGTCACATTGGGACTTTGACCTTTTACCAGGAAAAACAGCCTTTTTAGTGCCTTCTAGATGCAATCATGTTAACCCTGAAGTTGATTTTTTTGCTAATAAAGGTGTAAATTGTGTCTGATCTCATCTTTTGATTTTAACTTTCTTTCTCTCTGAGGTTATTTTGTAGAAGATTTGGTGCCTAAATTCACTTTTGTGTTTTGGAAGATAGAACGGTTCCGTTGGAATAAAAATAGAAATTTGGGAACCAAATAAACTTTAATACAGTTGACTCTCCCTGCTAAGAACAAGTGATGAGATTACCGTGTTTACAGGTCAGCGCTAACTTTTTCAGAGACCAGACATTTACTTTCACAAAGTTTTGAATGTTTCCTGTAACTTTAAAGCCCAGATTTCTAAACCGTTTCTAGAAATGTGGGACAGAGAGCAGAGTCCTGCCTGGAGACGCTGATTTGTTTATAACATTCACTGCAAACAGGAGTTTGATGGATTTCTCCCAAATTTAGTGAGACTTGTTATGTGTGCAACTAATGATACTCTCCCACCTGAGCCGTCTGTGCAGCTCCTCCAGAGCCACCATGGTCCTCCTGCTTCTCTGATCAATGCTCTCCTGGTCCAGCCTGTCGGTCCAGGTGGACGTCCATGTCCTGGTAGGTCTGCAGGTGCTCCATCCTCTCTCCAGGTCCAGATGATGATCAGAACTCTGGGAGGTTCTGTAGAACCTGACCTGCTGGAAACTGGACCAGAACCTCCTCCCTGACCCGTCTGCTGGTTCCTGCTCTCCATGATGCTGGATGTTCTCTGAAGAACCTCTGAGACCAGAAACAGAACACCTGCATTTAGTTTGAATAAGTGCGTTAGACCGTCTTACCTGCTCTTCTTCTCCTCTCTGGTCTCATTTCTTTCTGAGGCCTTCCTCTTCTCATAAACATGAACGCGGTTCACTTCGTGTTTTTAGGCTAAGTTAAGGAACTGAGATATTGATTCTGAAGAATATAGAAAATTCAGAAAAGAATAATTTGGAAAATTTTAGTTCACCAGCATGGCTCAATGACTTAAGATGCCTGAGGATCAGTCAGGGAAATAAAAACAGTTTAATCCCTAAAGAGGACTGTTGGGTATATAAAAGACTGAATCATTTTTCTACCACATCTGTCCCTCATGGGGTCCTGAGGGGTTGCTGGTGCCGATCTCCAGCTGTCAGTGGGTGAGAGGCGGGGTTCACCTGGACAGGTAACCAGTCTGCCGCAGGACAACACAGAGACAAACAGGACAAACAACCGTTCACTCACACTAAAGAGAATTTAGAGAGGCCAATTAACCTTAATGTGTTTGGACTGTGGGAGGAAGTTGGAGTACCCGGAGAGAACCCATGCATGCACAGGGAGAACATGCATGACTCAGGTAGGACTCAAACCCAGGACCTTCATGCTGCAAGGCAGCAGCAATACCCACTGCACCACCACGCAGCTGGAGGACGTGGTTGGAGGCGAGCCGGTTGGGTTTTATGTTGAACTGTAGGCGAGGTTTCAGAAGGATTGGAAAGCGGTTAAACTCTGATTTTTAATTTGGCCATGAGCATAAACTGGTTTATGAATTCACTGGATGGCAAATCAGAAAGATGATGGGGAAGAAAGGGATACTAATAGTTCTCAGGTTGTGAATAAACGAGAAGATGAAAGTGGTTGGAAATTCAAAACGAAGTTTGAAGGAAATTTCTGAAATTATGAAAAAATTCCAAATAATTCTAAATTTAAGGATGATGAAAACATTCAACTCAGTCCTTTAGCATTGTCAAGAAAATTGAAGTAACTGTTTTTTACAAAAACTCTTTGAGATGAAAGTTTGATTATTGTGAAAAATAATGGAGCAGAAAAACAAAGTCCTTCAGATAGAAAACATCTGTGAGAAGAATGAGAGAAAGGATGATGAGTGTGAAAAAGTAAAAGTCTAGAAAAAAAGCATTTATACATTTAAAGAACAATCATAATACTGAAAACCTTAATGGGTAAAATGGGATTGTAAGAATAACCATAAAAATACCAAAAGAGGATATTGGAGAGAAACAGAAGTTTGGACAACAATGAAAATAATGAATGAGGCAGAAGTTGCTGAAAATCACAAAAAGGCAGAAATGATGGCTAGATTATGAAAATTCAGAGTTCAAATATTAGTGAAGAGTGAATACTATTAGAGGGGAGAGCAATTTACTAGAAGAAAAGGAAACTTATTTATTAAATAGGTCATTTACAAAGAATTAATTCAATCGTGTACTTCAAAAATGTGAGTTATCAGCGCCAGGAAAAGATCAGATATGTTTTATAATCATAAAACATCTGAGTGAATCATCAAAAGAGATTCTTTTAGCATTATATAACCAAGTTTGGGAGGAAGGAAAATTACCACAAATTTAGTAAGAAGCCGTAGTAATGCTGAAGATTAATACTGCTTATGAAAAGCTGTAGTACCCATAGAAAACAGGAAAGGATGACACAAAACCCGGTAACCATCAACCAGCTGCTTTAACTTCTAATCTATGCAAAATCATAAATGAAAGATTAAAATACTATGTAGAAAAGAAAGGAGTATTGTCAAATGATCAGAGTGGGTTTAGAAAAAGAAGAAGTTCAATGGATCCAGTCTTATGTCTGAAGGATGAAATCCGGAAAGCTCAGATTAACATGTTACATGTCATTAAGAGACAAATGATACGATGTGGAGAAAGGGTTTGCTTAAATAACTGAATTAATAGCAATCAAGGTTTAAGTGGATAAAAACGTTCTATCTGAAAGAGAAATTCAGCTGAAAATAGGGCAAAACTATTCCAATAAATATTTCATAGGAAATGGGACATCACAAGGCAGCATAGTGAGCCTTCTACTATTTTCTTTAATGATAAATGATGATATAGATACGGAGTGGGAGCTTTGTGGAAAAGAGGAAAAAAAATAGAGTACCTGTATACCGGTAGTTAAAAGAATTACAAACATCAGTTATGACTGTTGAAAAGTGGTCAAATAAATGGGGATTTAAATTTTCAGTTGATAAAATAAAAATGTTATCTATAGTTGGCAAAGGGTGAATTGTGATATTCCACCTAAATTATATGGACAAAAACATGAAAGAGTAAAACAGTTTAAGTTAGAGATAAATGTAAAAACACACTAACTATAAATAGGTGATCATTAGAGGGTTTATACACAGGACTGATTAAATCAGTATTAGATTAAGGGAGTATTATTTATAAATCAGCTTCAAACACGTCTTTAGAAACATTAAATAGTATTCAATAACTAGCAATGAGAATTATTACTGGAGCATTTAAAACAACACCAACAGCATCTTTATTAGTAGAGATGGGAGAGCCACCATTAAGCAGAAGAAGAGATCAGTTACTTTTAAATTATTGGGCAAATTAAAAAAGGCATGAACAAAACCATCCAACACAAGAAGTGCTTTAACCATACTGGGAAAAAGACAAAAAACAACCCAAATATTTTGGTTGGAACAAAAATCATAAAACTGCAGAAATCCAGAGCAATAATTTTAATATTAGTCCATTAGTACCTTTGCCAATCATAAGTCCGTAGATACTTACAGAACCAATAGTAGATCTGGAATTATTAGAAAATAAGAAAGGAAAGAAATATTTGTTTAAATTCAGATATAGTTCTAGAATATATTAATAAATATTGTGAATCTGTTAAAATGTATAGAGATGCAGCAAAGAACATAGTGGATCAGATTAGCGTGGCGTACATTATTATCTGACACTTCTCAAGCTTTGATAAACTATCTTAAAATGACTCGTTTGTTTGGATTTATTTATTTTTTTATTTATTTTTTTCGTTGTTTCAGTCACAGACATATATACGTAGACGCGTCATAGGACGCAGGTTCGCACGTCAACGTCACCGCCATATTGTATGTGGCAGAAAAAAGTTAAGTTCTGTTATTGTGAGCGTGGATCAGAGAAGATGCCTCACTCCTGTGCTGCAATAAATACAGACATACACACACACACACGCACATATATATATATATATATATATATATATATATATATATATATATATATATATATATATATATATATATATATATATATATATTTGTGTGTGTATGTGTTATAAATATAAGGATCAATTTGTTAAATCTAAACATTGTGGTCTTCATTATTTCATTAAACCGTGTCACGTGTGAACCTTTAGGAACTTTTTGGGTGAGTATTAAAGAGGTAAAATTAATAATATGAGGAAAAAAAGTCCTAGGTCAATAAAGTAAAAATAAACAAAAAAACACAAAAGTGATATTGTTATGATACAAACGTCACATTATGAGATTTAAGGGGGAACATTTCCAGAATAGTCACAGTTTGCAGAATTATTTCACTCCTGGAGTAATAGGGCCAGGTTAGATTATTTTAAATATTTTTATTCTTTAGGAGAATAAATTCAGGAGAATGAAGCTAAAGGGATACGAAAATAAACTTGTAATATTACAAAAACAAAAATACTACGAATACAAAGTATATTCAGAGATTAAAGTCCCTCTGATACTGTTTAAGTGACTGAGTAACTGCAGATTTGCCACATTTAAGATGGCGGACGCTCTGACGCATCGCAGCAGGCAGAACCCGCCCAATGACGCGTCTACTCTTATATTATGTCTATGGTTTCAGTTCACACTCCAAACCAGGTAGCGGCGGTAATAGGGGGGTTTTCAGGTGACGTCACGCTCACGTGACTACTCAGCGCTTCCGCCATATTGGGTGGCAGTCGTTTCGCACCGTTGACCTGCATTGTATGACGCCTTAGGCAGTATTGGAAGTGAACAATGGGGAAAACGTGTTTAATGGTTGGTTGCACGGCCCGTGGAGGTGGAGATCAACGCTCTTTCTATCGCCTACCAGCCGTAATAGTGAATCAATGCGAAAAAACCAAACAGCTCTCTGAACAACGCCGTCACCTATGGCTGACACGGATATCCAGGTCCGATTTGGACGGTGTTAAGCTGGAATACGCCAGAGTCTGCGGTGCTCACTTTGTCACAGGTAAGTAACTGTTAAGCATTTAAAACATGTAAGAATATATTAATAATAGGGCTTGGGCGTCATGACGTATTACTTTCCGTGGCTGCTACTCAGACTGCTGCCTATAACTACCACGTGCTGTACTCCCTCTCAGCCGTGTTTTAATTTGATTAATTTCACCTTAACTTGATTTCAACCAGCGGGAAAAGGCTCAAATAGTGAGAAACCCGGAGGGTTTAGGGAGGGTTGGCAGTTAGCGTTACTAACTAAACATTTGAAACACATAGCAGCTAGTTAAAAGTCCATTACACGTGTGAGTGGTTGTTAGCACTAGCGGTTAGCATGAGCCCGTCTGAGCACAGCTTACCTTTGTGTTAATTACTGTGTTCCCACTGTTAGCTGGCTTTATGAGCTGCAGCTCCTGAACCCATCCATTCATGAACTGAACATGAGACTCCAGGATTTGTAGCTTTAGAACTTTTATGAATTATAGGCGCTCACACCACAAACTAGGAAGCCGAAGACTCTGATATGAAAACAGTGGCAACAAGTCGTCGTCGGCGCTCCACTCATTGTTTGGAACTTCAAATGGATCCAAATTATTAATAACGCTGATTTTGTCAACATACCGGTCCCTGGCTTCTCTATTTAATGTGCCACGGTAAATTTCAGATCCTTTTCGGGATTTTAACATATTTTTTCTATCTATTCTACTTCTACGTCTCTTCGTTCAACAACGTTGCGTTGCCATCTACATGGCCGCCACGTCCCACAATGCAACGCGGATCCCAAGCCCTATATTTAAACAATATATCTATTTGGGGTTTAGTTAAGCCTGGCTGCAGCCTACAGTGCTACTTGACCTATATTCTGAGGTCAGAGTGTCAATCAGTGTTATTGACAAATTAGAATGATAAACTTTGTACTCAGCATTATAACTATTGTGACTGATAGCTATACAGGTGGTATGTTGTATGCTTATGATAAAATGTACTTATTAAAAAACAAATTGATGATAATAATGTAAAATATGTGAACACAATGTTAGAGCTTGCAAAAAATGAACTTGATGTGATAATCTATTTCTATTTTGTAAATTTATGGTATTTTCTTTGCTAAGCAACAATGCTTTTTGTTTTCCAGGCAAACCTGCAGCACTCTTCGACTGTTATAACCCGGACTGGGCACCGAGCCTTCTCCTAGGCCATTCTAAGCTGAAACCAGCTTCAGACCTGACAGCATCCCGGAAAGAGCGTGTGCAGCAGAGGGCTCATAAAAGGAAGCTATATGATGCTGCTGAGAGCCTTATCTCTCTCAGCAAGTCATTCAAGCCTAACAAGGACTTAGAAATATCAGGTGCGGAGCCACTACCCGATACAGATGAGACTCTGACAGCAGAACCCAACACTTTGCCCCGCCAAACGGATATATCCATGTCGATGATCGATGGCATGCAGTCAGAACTGAATAGACTGACACAGGAAAATATGGAATTGCGGATTAATGTTGAAGAATCTACTATTTGTCAGAGGACTTTTGAAAATGATGATGGCAAAGTTAGGTTTTACACTGGCTTGCCATCTTTTACTCTTCTGATGTTATTGTTCAATTATATTTCAGATGAGTTAACCTGTGGACCCAATAGCTGTCTCAACAAATTCCAGCAAATGCTTCTTACTCTAATGAGACTTCGTCTAAACTTATCTGTACAGGATATTGCTTACCGTTTTAATGTGTCCTGCCCTACTGTATCTCGCACCTTCAGTCATGTTATCAATGTCATGTACCATAATATTGGATTTCTTGTGAAATGGCCGTCCAGGGAGGCATTGTTTGAAAGCACTCCAATGGAGTTTCGGAAACAGTATGGTGTGCGTGTGAGTGCAATTATAGATTGTTTTGAAGTATTTACTGATAGACCAACAGGTTTAATGGCTCAAGCACAGACTTTGTCAAACTACAACCATCATAACACTGTGAAATTTTTAATTGCCATATGTCCAATGGGTTCAGTCAGTTTTATTTCGGAAGCATGGGATGGGCGTACCAGTGACAAAGCCATTGCAGAAAAATCTGGGTTCTTAAGTCACATTTTACCCGGAGACATCATCCTGGCTGACCGTGGCTTTGACATAAAAGATTCGGTCGGCTTATTACAGGCCGAAGTAAAGATTCCTGCCTTCATGAAAGGAAAGAAACAACTGTCTATGTGTGAGGTCATAGAAACTCGGAAAACAGCTCATTTACGCAAACATGTAGAGCGGGTAATACGGGGCATTAGGCAGCGATACAATATGGTGGGTGGGCCTGTACCTCTAGACTATGTGCAAGTTAGAGATCAGAATAACTTGACATTATTAGACAAAATTGCAAAAGTAGCATGTTCTTTATTCAATCTTTTGGATGGAATTGTGTCATTTGATTAGAAATGCAGTGATTGTAGTATCCATGTCACACTGTGTATTTTTCATTGTAAATGTAAATAAATATATTTAGGACTCCATACTCAATTTTCTTCATTTTCATAGTTTATATACAAAGCATTTCATTTAAACTAAAATGTGCAATTTTGTGTTAATATATAAAAAATGTTTACAGTTTTTATATCAGACTGTTCTTAAGATAGGAAGACAAACGATACTATTTTTAGGTTAATATAATTAACATAAATGACATAAGGTACATAACATCAGTGAACGTGACAGTATATTTCACATCAGGTTACTTAGGAAGGACCTGAAATTAAAATAAGAACAGTTTTAATATTCGCAGAAGAAGAACATTGATCAATCGTGATGTAGTTACACCATGTCGCCTGGAGGTGTCGCACTTTCTCTTTAATTCTGACGCTTGGTTTCCGCTTGTGACTTTTGTCCCTCCGCGGAGGCCGTAGTTGTGTACAAACATGGCGGCGGGTGGAGACAGCGACGAGGACTTTGTGAGTTTCGGGACTCCGCTGGAGCCTCTGGAGGAGGGTAAGGTTCGGTCCAACACCTCCGTAAAAACCTCCAGGTAGTTTGAGGAGCAGACGAACCGGAAGTAGCGGTTGTTGCTGGAGGCTAAGCTAACAGCTGCTAGCTGAACCAGACGGAGCCCAAACTCTTTAGCTTGAGGCTGCCTCGCAATGTCTGTCAGCGAGGATTAAATGTCCTAAAGTTAACATTTTGCGTTTATACTGTAACAGAGCAGCGCAAGCTTCCTCCCAGAAGGCGGCGCTGCGGCTTGGCCCTGCTCCGGAGTTCAGGCGCCTTTCCTCGGCGTGGTTTCACGTTGGTGTCGGTGTTTGCTCAGGGGCATCTCTGCAGCTTTGGAGGCTTCAGACCCCCATCCCTCCCCTTCCATCCTTACACTCTGAGGTTCTGCGTTTCCCCCACTATGTGCATCCCTGTGGAGGACCAACTCCGACATTTTTAAAAGTAAAGACAGGAATAAATAAAAGTGCAATAAAATAGTAATTAGCCTCTTTATTTGTCCATCTTTGTAATAATTACCTTATTTATTTAGTCAAAGTATCTATTAGTCTCCGTTGGGAGAAATGTTCTGGAAACAAGGATCAGCTGCATAATCTCAGCCATCAATACAAAGTCCCAGTAAAATTATACTTCAATCAATATCAGTCCAACAAAATATAATTTCTAAATCAACATAAAAAATAATAACTGATCATTGCTGTAGAGACATGGATGTACCTGCCTACATGTCCTCACCCAGTGTCCGAAATTAACTTCCTGATTCACTGGCCAAGTTGGCTGGTAGATGTAAAAATCATCTGGCCAGGCATATTTTTTACCGGCCAAAATATTAATCCTGACCAGACCTCTCAACTTTTATCTAAAATTAAAAGTGAGATTATGTTAATTTCTGGGGGGCGTGGCTGACTGGACCCTGAGGGAGAAATCTTTGTTTCTGACTTTGTTAGGAAAATATTATAAGAAAATATTCATATCATTTACATTATACACAATAGGAATGATAATATTCACATCCAGGAAATAAAAAACACTACAGATTATCATTATTCTATCCATGTTGTTCTCATTTATGAATGAGGCGGAGTTTCATCAAGCCTATACGGTCCGACATTTTTCCCTCAGCCGCAGCTCACTTAAAGCAGGCAGGGCTTCACGCTGTATTTTACACAGTGGGGAAATGCATAAATAGACTGTAAAGGGCTCCTTTAGAGGGGAGAGAAGGAATAATGGGTCTGAGCTGAAACCCCTGATGTTACTTAAAATAACCCTTAAAAAGTCCGCACCTAGATTACATGTACCATAATTTTGTGCACCTGAATTCAAGCACAAGGAACCACGCCCCCCGAAGCACCTCTGGTTCTGTGTCTTTAAAAACAAAAGAGCATGAAATACAACTACTGACTCTACTATTGATTTTAATTGGGACATTTTGGTACGAGTGGAAGGACATTAAACGCAGTGATTCACGTTTTGAAGGCTGGCTGCTGATAAAAGCACCTGGCTCTGAGGGGGGGGGGGGGTCGCAGTAAGAGCGGTGAAGCACAGAAACACAGCGCACGTCGTTAAAAAAAATGCAGAATAAATAAGAACGAAACTTATAAACAGACTAACTGGCGTGTCAGACTGTATCTGGTTATCAGATCTGTTTTCTGATCCAGCGTGAAGTTCTAACTGATCCTGGACCAGGCAGGACGGTTCTGCTAAAGGCCGTCGTGTGTTTGTGTTTTCAGACGAGCCGCTGAAGAGGCCCGTCCCTCTGCACGAGCAGACGGTGAAGGACGAGAAGGGCCGCTATCAGAGGTTCCACGGAGCGTTCACCGGAGGCTTCTCAGCGGGATACTTCAACACGGTCGGATCAAAGGAAGGTCAGAACTCAGCAGAACCTGCAGAGATGGAGGATCTTCACGGTTCTTCTCCTCGGTGGTCGATAGGAAAACATCAGCTTGTGTTGAGCATGGTTTTAAACCACATCCAGAAACTCTGCTGGGTTCTTGTTGTTCTGACGTCTTGGATCAGAACAACAGAGAAGCTGTTATATGATCAATAACACGTCAGGTTTCTGTATTTATTTCTATAATGTTTGGTCATGAAGTCCTGACCAGGTGGTTTATGGGAAAAAATGATTTCTTCCTTGCATTTAATGTAATACATAAACAAAATGTTTGATTCTTGTAGCTTTTCTGTATGTTTCTAAATGTTCTAAATAATTACTGTCGCTAACTGTGTGCTGTTGTGAATTTAGGCTGGAGCCCGGCAACCTTTGTGTCGTCACGGCAGCAGAAAGCTGAAAAGCACCATGCCAGGCCTGAAGATTTCATGGACGAGGAGGTAAATCCCTGATAATAACAGATTTATTATAAAGCACCTTTTGAGGACACTGGCAGATTAACAGGCAGATTAGCAGCAATAAAACCGGATAGAAAGCTGAGAAGTTTAGAGCTGAACTGGTGGAGGCAGCAGGAGGCTCGGGCCGTAATGACAGGCCGGCCGGCGGCCGTAGCGCACGCGGCCGGATGGCGGCGCAGTGACGGTTGTTGTTGGCAGGACTTCAGCGAGCACGGCATCGCTCCCAGAGAGATCACCACCAGCCAGGAGTTCTCCTCCAGCCGCCGAGACGAGGCAGCAGAGAAGGCGAGAGCCGTCAGCGCTCAGGCGGCGTTGATCCCTGGAGACACGCTGCTGGAGGAGCTCATCACACCTGCCAGGTAACAGCTGCCCCGCCCTCCACGCCCTGCTGTCGTGGTTCAGCTGCTTAACAGTGGAAGGTTGCTGGTTCTGCTTCTCAGGTCGTCCGTCGGCATTGATCTGCTGACCAAGATGGGCTGGAAGGAAGGTCAGGGCATCGGGCCGCGGCTGAAGAGGAAACCTCGCCGTCAGCTGAAAGGTGTGTAGACACACGGCCCAGATGGTTCTGCTGCAGGTATTCAGCAGGTCATCACTGAGGAAGCTCACCTGGTCCTCCTCCATCCACCTGTGACTTTGTTGTCTGTATTTTATAGAAATTCTACTTCTTTGTCTTTTAACAGATGGAGGATCCAGAAAGTCCAGCTATGTGCTGCCCCCTACTGGTTCGGAGGAATCAGAGGTAAGACCAGGCACATTTATTTGTATAGCACATTTCAATGCAAAGACAGTTCAACTTATATATCTCCAATTCATGAAACCCATCATCATCAAGGTTCTTTTCAAAGTCAGACTCCATCAGATCCTCCAGGTTGGTGAGAAAGTTTCCTCTCTAAGGAAACCCAGCAGGTTGCATCAAGTCTCTCCAAGCAGCATTCACTCCTCCTGAAAGAGCGTAGAGCCACAGTGGACAGTCGTCTGCATTGTTGATGGCTTTGCAGCAATCCCTCATACTGAGCATGCATGAAGCGACAGTGGAGAGGAAAACTCCCCTTTAACAGGGAGGAGAACCACCAGCAGAACCAGAACCAGGGTCAGTGTGAACGCTCATCTGCCTCCACCCACTGGGGCTTAGAGAAGACAGAGCAGAGACACAGAAAGCACAGAAGCTCACATTGACCCAGGAGTACTTTCTATGGTAGAGAAGACAGAGCAGAGACACAGAAAGCTCAGAAGCTCACATTGACCCAGGAGTACTTTCTATGTTAGAGAAGACAGAGCAGAGACACAGAAAGCTCAGAAGCTCACATTGACCCAGGAGTACTTTCTATGTTAGAGAAGACAGAGCAGAGACACAGAAAGCACAGAAGCTCACATTGACCCAGGAGTACTTTCTATGTTAGATGGTAATAGAGGATGATCTGCCTCCCCTGATGATGTCACAGCTAACAGAACGCCAGACCAGGTGTACCTTCTATGAAGAGGAAAATGACAGAGAACAAAAAGTTAAAAGCTGAAATAACAATAAACAATGCAGATTGGAGAGCAGTAGGAGAACTCATCTGAGAGAGAGAAATAGACCCTGATGTCCTCCAGCAGCCTAAGCCTATAGCAGCATAATTATAGAGGTAGCTCAGGGTAACATGAGCCACTCTGACTAGAAGCTTTGTCACAAAGGAAAGTTTTAAGATTAGTCTTAAAAGTTCACCTCGATAACGATAAACTGGCAGGTCTGCCTAAAAAGCTGATCCAGAACCTGCTGCCCGCGTCCTCACTAAGACTAAGAACGTAGAGAACATGGACCCGGTTCTAAAGTCCTCGAGACCACTTAGGTTTGCCTTTAAATAATAGTATAGAAATAATAATAAATGTTGAGCTCTGAGCTGAAACATCATTAGTTCCAACTTTTCTTTCCTTTATGAAGGTTCTGCCATTACTTCAGATGTTTCCATCACGTAAAACACAGCTGGCCTTGCCTCCCAGAACCCAGTAAATGGTAATAATGGTGGAGAACAGCTGGAGGCCCACATGGTTCTGAAGGTTCTACACCAGCCGCCTTCATCCTCAGCCGCCTGCTGATGTTCTCGCTCTGATCTTCAGGACGAAGACGATGAGGAGTTTGCTCCAGAGAACGTGACCTTTGCTCCAAAGGATGTGACTCCGGTGGACTTCACCCCGAGGCTGGGGGTCCAGGGTCTGGGGTACCGCGGTCTGGACCCGGGCCGTGCGCTGCTGGGCCGGGCGGCGGACGAACACGTCAACCTGTTCAGGCCTCAGTCTGAGACCAGGAGTCGGCTGTTTGGAGAGCGAGGGCGCAGCTCCAGGAGAGCGGGCGTCGCCGGCCAGGTGGGGTCTGCGCTTCAGCTTCTACCGCACCAAGCTCTGGGTTTACTTTACCTGATCTTTGATCTGCAGGCGTTCGGCGTGGGGGCGCTGGAGGACGAGGATGAGGACGTGTATCACAGAGACTCCATGTCCAGATACGACACGGTTCTGGGAGAGGAGGAGCCTGGAGACGGGCTGTACGGCTGGACGGCACCGGAGCAGTACACCAGGAGGAGAGGTAACGGCCTGCAGAGGTCCTCCTGCTGCTCTCCTCCTGCTGCTGGCCTCCTGCTGCTGCTCTCCTCCTGCTGCTCTCCTCCTGCTGCTCTCCTCCTGCTCTCCTCCTCCTGCTGCTGCTCTCCTCCTGCTGCTCTCCTCCTGCTGCTGCTCTCCTGCTGCTGGCCTCCTGCTGCTGGCCTCCTGCTGCTCTCCTCCTGCTGCTGCTCTCCTCCTGCTGCTCTCCTCCTGCTGCTCTCCTGCTGCTGCTGCTCACCTCCTGCTCTCCTACTGCTGCTGCTCTCCTGTTGCTGCTCTCCTCCTGCTGCTCTCCTGCTGCTGGTCTCCTGCTGCTGCTCTCCTCCTGCTGCTCTCCTCCTCCTGCTGCTGCTCTCCTCCTCCTGCTGCTCTCCTCCTGCTGCTCTCCTCCTCCTGCTGCTCTCCTGCTGCTGCTCTCCTTCTCCTGCTCCTCTCCTCCTCCTGCTCCTGCTGCTCTCCTCCTCCTGCTGCTCTCCTCCTCCTGCTGCTCTCCTCCTGCTGCTCTCCTCCTCCTGCTGCTCTCCTGCTGCTCTCCTGCTGCTGCTCTCCTCCTGCTGCTGCTCTCCTCCTTCTGCTGCTCTCCTCCTCCTGCTCCTGCTGCTCTCCTCCTGCTGCTCTCCTCCTGCTGCTCTCCTCCTGCTGCTGCTCTCCTCCTGCTGCTCTCCTCCTCCTGCTGCTCTCCTGCTGCTCTCCTTCTCCTGCTGCTCTCCTCCTCCTGCTCCTGCTGCTCTCCTCCTGCTGCTGCTCTCCTCCTGCTGCTCTCCTCCTCCTGCTGCTCTCCTCCTCCTGCTGCTCTCCTCCTGCTCTCCTCCTGCTGCTGCTCTCCTCCTGCTGGCCTCCTGCTGCTGGCCCCCTGCTGCTGGCCTCCTGCTGCTCTCCTCCTCCTGCTGCTGCTCTCCTCCTCCTGCTCTCCTCCTGCTGCTCTCCTCCTGCTGCTCTCCTCCTGCTGCTCTCCTCCTGCTGCTCTCCTCCTGCTCTCCTACTGCTGCTGCTCTCCTGTTGCTGCTCTTCTCCTGCTGCTCTCCTGTTGCTGCTCTCCTGCTGCTGCTCTCCTCCTGCTGCTCTCCTCCTGCTGCTCTCCTCCTCCTGCTGCTCTCCTGCTGCTCTCCTCCTGCTGCTGCTCTCCTCCTGCTGCTCTCCTCCTCCTGCTGCTCTCCACCTGCTGCTCTCCTGCTGCTCTCCTGCTGCTGCTCTCCTCCTGCTCTCCACCTGCTGCTCTCCTGCTGCTCTCCTCCTGCTGCTGCTCTCCTCCTGCTGCTCTCCTCCTGCTGCTGCTCTCCTCCTGCTGGCCTCCTGCTGCTGGCCTCCTGCTGCTCTCCTCCTCCTGCTGCTCTCCTCCTCCTGCTGCTCTCCTCCTCCTGCTGCTGCTCTCCTCCTGCTGCTCTCCTGCTGCTCTCCTCCTGCTGCTCTCCTCCTCCTGCTGCTCTCCTGCTGCTCTCCTCCTGCTGCTCTCCTGCTGCTCTCCTCCTCCTGCTGCTCTCCTGCTGCTCTCCTCCTGCTGCTCTCCTGCTGCTCTCCTCCTCCTGCTGCTCTCCTGCTGCTCTCCTCCTGCTGCTCTCCTCCTCCTGCTGCTCTCCTGCTGCTCTCCTCCTGCTGCTCTCCTCCTCCTGCTGCTCTCCTCCTGCTCTCCTCCTGCTGTACTCCTCCTGCTGCTCTCCTCCTCCTGCTGCTCTCCTCCTGCTGCTCTCCTGCTGCTCTCCTCCTGCTGCTCTCCTCCTCCTGCTGCTCTCCTGCTGCTCTCCTCCTGCTGCTCTCCTGCTGCTCTCCTCCTCCTGCTGCTCTCCTCCTGCTCTCCTCCTGCTGGCCTCCTGCAGCGCTGCAGGGCTCTCCATGCCGGGGGGGTCACTGACGTGTCCCACATGTTTTCAGAGCGGAACAAAGACGCAGCGTACCTGGGGAAGATCCTGGAGGGATTCACTCTGGCTCAGAACCCCCTGGAGGAGAAAACGGTGAGTCTGCAGGCGTCTGGTCCAGGATGAAGCTCCTCACTGACTCCTCTGCCTTCCTCCTGCAGATCTTCCCTCCACCAACTCTGCCCAGAGATTATCGGCCCGTCCATTATTTCCGTCCAAAGGTCGACGTCACCCGACTCTCTGGCGTCAGTTCGGCCCTCGCCGAGGCGCTGAAGACCTCCAAGGGCCACATGGTCCCAGAAGAGCCTCAGCAAGGCGGGCGCCACCAGCTGGACTCTGGCCAGAGGGGGGCGCTGTTGGGCGAGGACGTCCTGAAAGGTGACCTATGCTGGGTTCCTGTAACACCAGCAGCTCCTCAGGGGTCCCATAGATATAATATGAGAGCGGACCCCGCATCGACCGCTGCCACCTAGGGGCGCTGATGGGATCTGGAGGCGCCATCTTGGGGAGGTCGACAGCTCAGCTCAGTGTAATGTGTTGACCAGGCGCAGAATCAGTTTTAATCAACTATAACTCGTTGAATATTGAACTAATTTTCACGTTTTTTTTTTCTTGAGAAAACATTAAAACTATAGCTATTATAACAACTGGTCCAGTGCGTTTAAATAATGTTAGTGGGGTTAAAAGTAATAGAATATTCAGAACACTGCCACTCATACATTTTTAGAAGTGTTTTGTTACTATATACACAAACACATTTGCACGTGTGTGTATATATATATATATATATATATATATATATATATATATATATATATATATATATATATATATATATATATATATATATATATATATGCTGTTTATTCACTAATGTCTAACAAAGCTGT
Organism: Fundulus heteroclitus; assembly: GCF_011125445.2. NCBI lineage: Eukaryota > Metazoa > Chordata > Actinopteri > Cyprinodontiformes > Fundulidae > Fundulus > Fundulus heteroclitus. The sequence goes on from NC_046364.1 coordinate 385,560, forward strand.
GATGCCTTCATGGAGCAGATGATGCAATTTTGTAGAGACTAAGTCACAAAGACTGTAGACCTGTATCTCTCTACCTAATATTAGAAAAATCACATTCTTAAAAAGCCTGCGACAGACTGGCGACCTGTCCAGGGTGAACCCCGCCTCTCGCCCAGTGAACGCTGGAGATAGGCACCAGCACCCCCCGCGACCCCATGAGGGATAAAGCGGTTTGGAAAATGGATGGATGGATGGATGGACATTCTAAAAAAATCTAAACAATATAATTTAATGTTACTTGTGAAAAGTTATCCCTTGAGCCCTGACGTAGATAGTCTGTCAATTTAAACAAAAATACGCGGCACAGTGCTGAAGCATCATTCGTCTGTTCATCTTGAATCAGCAGGTTAGGGTAGCAGGTCGACTGCTCCAAGATGGCGGCCGTAATTCCTGCGCAGCGACAGTCAGTGCGGGGTCTACTCTTATAATATGTCTATGATGGATACAGCCACAGGAAGGGCCACCAGTAGCGAGCTTTGAACTACAGCGTCAGCTTTTTGTAGACATTTTTAAATCTCTATAAATGTGAGACGGCAGTAGAATTTCTCCATTGTGAGATCAATAAAGACTATTTTATTTTATCTTATTTTATCTTATCTTATCTCTGAGAGCAGCAGAATAAAGTAGCCCTAACCCTACATGTGCTCACTGGGGGCTAATGTGGGGTCGGTCATAATGTTCTGGCTGGTAGATGCAGATCTGATCTTAGTTATCGTAGTTTGGTCCTGGAGGTTCTGAGGTTCTGCTTCCTGTTTCTGATCAGGCCCGGCTTCAGTCCTGGATCTGCTCAGACCAGACGACAGACAGCGGCTGCTCAGCCTTAGAAACGCCTCGGCTCACAAACCCTGCAGGTCCGACTCCCAGGACTCCTCCCAGGCGCCTGGGCCCGGACCGGTTCTGCCCGCCTCCGGCCTCCAGCAGCAGGAGGCTCTGGCCGCCTGGAGAGGCTCCTCCTCCTCCTCCTCTTCCTCGCAGAGCTTTAAGCCCTTTGAGAAGAACCCCAGCAAGCAGGCGCGCTACGAGCTGTACCTGGGCGGCCTCCGGCAGGGCGACACAGGTAGGAGCACCGCCTTGTCTTCATAGAACGTTCCAGGTGTTCTGCTGCAGAGGGACAGTCCAGGTTCTGCAGCAGAGGGACAGTGCAGGTTCTGCAGCAGAGGGACAGTCCAGGTGTTCTGCTGCAGAGGGACAGTCCAGGTTCTGCAGCAGAGAGACAGTCCAGGTTCTGCAGCAGAGGGACAGTCCAGGTTCTGCAGCAGAGGGACAGTCCAGGTTCTGCAGCAGAGGGACAGTCCAGAGGGACAGTCCAGGTTCTGCAGCAGAGGGACAGTGCAGGTTCTGCAGCAGAGGGACAGTCCAGGTGTTCTGCAGCAGAGGGACAGTCCAGGTGTTCTGCAGCAGAGGGACAGTCCAGGTTCTGCAGCAGAGGGACAGTGCAGGTTCTGCAGCAGAGGGACAGTCCAGGTGTTCTGCTGCAGAGGGACAGTCCAGGTTCTGCAGCAGAGGGACAGTGCAGGTTCTGCAGCAGAGGGACAGTCCAGGTGTTCTGCAGCAGAGGGACAGTCCAGGTGTTCTGCTGCAGAGGGACAGTCCAGGTTCTGCAGCAGAGAGACAGTCCAGGTTCTGCAGCAGAGGGACAGTCCAGGTTCTGCAGCAGAGGGACAGTCCAGAGGGACAGTCCAGGTTCTGCAGCAGAGGGACAGTCCAGGTTCTGCAGCAGAGGGACAGTGCAGGTTCTGCAGCAGAGGGACAGTCCAGGTTCTGCAGCAGAGGGACAGTCCAGGTTCTGCAGCAGAGGGACAGTCCAGGTTCTGCAGCAGAGGGACAGTCCAGGTGTTCTGCTGCAGAGGGACAGTCCAGGTTCTGCAGCAGAGGGACAGTGCAGGTTCTGCAGCAGAGGGACAGTCCAGGTGTTCTGCAGCAGAGGGACAGTCCAGGTGTTCTGCTGCAGAGGGACAGTCCAGGTTCTGCAGCAGAGAGACAGTCCAGGTTCTGCAGCAGAGGGACAGTCCAGAGGGACAGTCCAGGTTCTGCAGCAGAGGGACAGTCCAGGTTCTGCAGCAGAGGGACAGTGCAGGTTCTGCAGCAGAGGGACAGTCCAGGTTCTGCAGCAGAGGGACAGTCCAGGTTCTGCAGCAGAGGGACAGTCCAGGTTCTGCAGCAGACCTCCTGGTTCAGGATGAAGGACAGCAGCTTTCCTCCGATAACGTGGTCCCCCCCCCCCCCCCCCCGCAGGCGCCCTGGAGCAGAGCCTGGACCCCAGCATGACGGAGTGGGAGCGCAGCAGGGAGCGGGACGAGTTTGTCCGCGCCTCCATCCTCTACCGACCCTCCTCCTCCTCGCTGTCCTCCCGCTTCACGCGAGGCGAGCTCCAGGAGGACGAGGACGCGGTGGAGGTCAGCCGGGACCAGGAGGTAGGGTCCTGCGCTCAGGAAGCTCCGCCCCCTCGCGGCGGCGCCGCTCTAACGGTCTTTGCTGGGCCGGCAGGGCGAGCGGGACGCCAAGCAGGCGGCCGTCCAGATGAAGATGTTTGGGAAGCTGACCAGGGAGACGTTGGAGTGGCATCCTGACAGGCTGCTGTGCAAGAGGTTCAACGTTCCTGATCCGTACCCTGGGTACGAGCCGCCGAGCCCAGCCGCTCCAGAACCAGAACCTGCTGCTGCTGTGTCTGACGGCTGAACCCGTTCTGATTGGTCCTGCAGGTCGTCTGTGGTGGGTCTGCCCAAAGTCAAGAGAGACAAGTTCTCCGTCTTCAACTTCCTGACTGTCCCAGAGAGCAGAGAGACGGCAGGTGGGTCCGCTCAGGTGGTTCTGGAGGAGCTCAGGTGGTTCTGGTGGGGTTTCAGGTGGTTCTGGAGGGGCTCAGGTGGTTCTGGAGGGGCTCAGGTGGTTCTGGAGGGGTTTCTGGTGGTTCTGGAGGGGCTCAGGTGGTTCTGGAGGGGTTTCTGGTGGTTCTGGGGGGGCTTAGGTGGTTCTGGTGGTTCTGGTGGTTATGGAGGGATTCAGGGCTGGACTTTGACTAGGCCGGATCTCCTCTCCACCTCAGGCTGCATGGTCAGGCTGGTTCTGCTGCTGGGAGGAGAACCTCCACTCTCAGTCTCAGGTTCTGCTGCAGGTTCTCCTCCCAGGATGGTCCATCTCCATCCTCCCATCAGCTCCGTGGGGATCATGGTGTTTTTACTCATAGACATCATATACGTAGACGCCCCATCGTACGCTGCCGGCCTCTAGGCCGACGTGCCTACAGGGCGGCCATCTTGGGTCAGACCACAGATCAGACACCTGCTGTCAAAATGAATAGGAGGCAGCTCAGATCTCATTTTAATCATATGTTCACAATGATCGTGACCTTTCAGACAGATTACACATATTTATTCAGAACCAAAACTATTTAAACTGAAGTCAAACTGGATGAAAAATGTACACGCACTTACATATTTTGCAGTTATATATTAATCTAATATACACACAATTTATACACACATAAATTTCTCTCTCTTTCTTCCTATATATATATATATATATATATATATATATATATATATATATATATATATATATATATATATATATATATATAGTATGTATAGTATGTATAGGCTATATACACAGACACCGATCTACAGACAACAGCACTGATCTACATAGGAGCAAAACTATATACAGACAATTGAGAGCAGAGGTGCTCATAACAGCATTTAAAAATTATATATTACAAACCGCGATCTGGGGAAAAAAGTAAACAAAAAACCTAACGCATCTAAGAATCAAATACATTACAAAATCATAGCAAAAACTGTATAATATCCCCCCCCACCACAAATCATGTCTATCCAGTAATTTAGGACCATTTTGTTTGTTTTTGGTGTTTAATGTACTTTTCTCTACTTCCATCCATGCCACCCATTAGCACATATTGTGTTTATGCCAGAAAAACTGTAACTGTAAAGCATGAGGATTATCTATCATAAAATCTTACTTATGGAAGGTAATTCCCCAGGATCTGGTCCCTGGTGTCCTTTTATTTGCGCATCATAAGCGGAGTAAAAGTCGGGATTCCTGAGACGGAGCTCTGGAAGTTTGCTTACTTTCAATACAAAATCTAAATTATTTATCAAGTTAGACAATAATTTAATTCAATCAATTGGTCCCATGTAGCCCCTAAAGGGGTGACGTTTTCAGTCAGTTGATTTATCTGGAAATCGGGTGAGAATTCACCGGATTCAGAGTGTCTGAAAACATAAAGTACATTTTCCTGAATTGACATGTATTCTCTCTGACTGCAGCTTGGTCTGACCTAAGATGGCCGCTCTGTCGGCACGCCTCTCAACCGAGAACGCGGCGTCTACGTATACATGTCTGTGGTTTTTGCTTTCACTGACTGGAGGCAGCACACAAAGCTGCTCCACACTTTTCAGATAGTAGCTGTAAAGCTACAATGTTATCAGAGAAATACTTTAATAATCGCAGAGAGAAATTATTTAAAGTGTTTATTAAATCATCTTAGGTTAGAATGAAACAAGTCAGACATCCCAGAATGAGAGAAAAGCATGAAAACACTGAGCTTAGCAGCACAGAACGACTCAGCATCTCCAGAACCACCAGCAGCTCCAGAACCTCCAGCATCTAGAAGGAGGCCGTGGTGACTTCCTGTTCTGCTCCAGATCTTTGTCCTCAGACTCCAAAGCGGGTCGCTCTGCGGTCAGTCAGCGCCGGGCTGGGCGGGTCCGACTGACCGGCCCACCGGGACCAATGAGACGGTCAGAGCGGGGATTTGGACCGGCAACCTGCTGGCTCCTGGGCCACTACCCTAAAGTGTTCCTGTTAGAGAACGTCGTGGTTTGCATGATGTTAATAAATGGACCTTCTGGACCTTCAGCACCTCCTCTCTGCTTCTCCTCAGCTCCTCCTCAGCCTCTGGAGCCGGGGAAGAAGTCCAGGTGGGACGTGTCGGAGCAGGAGAAGGAGAAGAAGGACGAGGATCCACCGAGCCAGGCCGTCTCTGAGGTCCGTCTGGACCAGCAGAGTTCTGCACGGCAGCAACCATCAGAACATCTAACCTGGGCTGTTCTTACAGGGGGAGGAGCAGAGCTCCGACAAGAAGGCAGAGGAAGAGGAGGAGGAAGAGGAGCAGAGGCCTCCTATGGACCTGTTCAAAGCCATCTTTGCCAGCTCCTCCTCCGAGAAGTCCTCCTCTTCATCAGAGGGAGAGAGTGATGGAGAGGAGGGAGACGCAAAGGAAGAGGAAGGCAGGAAGGAGGCGGTGAAGCTGTTCTCCGTGGCCGCCTCCTCTTCCTCCTCTGCCGTCACCTCCAGCCTGCACTCAGGTTCTCTGCAGTAGATCTGAACCTTTCTGCTCAGACGTCAGCAGAACGTCCCTCTGAGCTGCTAACGTCTGTCTCCTCAGAAGCAGCCGGGTCCTCTCAGAAGTCCGCTCAGGATGAGGAAGAGTTTGGTCCCAAGCTGCCTCCTCCTCTTCCTCCTGCTGCTGCTGCTGCCGGTGAGAAGCTCCAGCCTCCACCTGCTCCACCTTAGGAGCTGCTGAAGCATTTAGAGTTTAGGAGGCGTTTAGCTTCAGGTTTTAAACCGTTTGCATGTTGTTCTCCTGTTCAGCCAGAGGAGGCGCCGCCCCCAGGTACCTCCTCCCTGAGGAGGAGAAGACCAGCAGGAGAAGCAAGGAGAAGAAGCACAAAAACAAGAAGCAGCAGAAACACAAGAAGGAGAAGAAGGTAGAGGCTGGTGAGCTGGACGTCCAGAGAAGATCTGCTCCTCCTGACCTGCTCCTCTTCCTCTCTGCAGAAGAAGAAGCACAAGAAGCACAAACACAAAGGCAAGCGTAAGAAGGAGGCGTCCGGCAGCAGCTCCGAGGACAGCAAGGAGGACGAGGACGATGTCCAGCCGTCCACAGACGAGCTGCTGAGAAGGTCAGCGGTCACTGAGGTTCAGCACCTTTCTAGAACTGAATGTCTCTCCTCTCCATCCGCCATGTTTGTGATGTTCTTCCAGGTTGAAGAGCATCCGTCCTCCTCAGATCTGGTGACTGCAGGGTCTCCGTCCTCCGTGAGGACGTCCTCATCTGCTGTGAAGCCTCAATAAAAACATCAACCCACTTTAATGTCGCTGGTGGTGCCTCACTTTTTATCCTGAGTCAGAGAAATGCAGTGAAGTCCAGGTTCTGATCCAGGTAGCAGCTCTCAGGAGCTCTGCTGTGATTGGTCGGTTCTCCTTACCTGACCAGGTTCTCAGCAGGTCAGAGTGCAGCTCTTTGGGAAGATGTGAAGATCCGTCCTGACTGACTGATGGATGGAGCGTCCTCAGGTGAAGAAGCTGCTGAGCTGACAGGTGAAAGTTTGTCCCGCAGCTCCTGAACGCACCATCCCTGGCGCGTTGCTATGGGAACCGCCAACAAGCAGCCCTCCGTTAGTTTTTCTTTAGTTTCGCTGAAATTACGCCGATAAAGCTGGAGCCTCTGTCGGTGGAGGGGCCCCTGGTGGCGGAGGGGCCCCCGGGAGGAGGAGAGGAGGAGCCGCAGGGTGGAGGAGCAGCAGGGTGGAGGAACCGGGACTCTCAGGTGAATTAGCTGTTAGCAGCTAACTGTTAGCAGCTGTTAGCAGCAGCTAGCTGTTAGCTGTTAGCAGCTGCTGTTGTTCATCATGGGGTTGTTAATAAAGTTGGATTGAATTCATCTAAAGACAACAAAAGGAAACGGAAGGGATTTAATTCCAGGTGAAAAGCAGAACTTCACCTCGTTTTAAATGTTTTTATCTGAGGATAAAGTTGAAAAGTTTGAATATAAAGTTAGAAAAAGCTCAATTATACAATTATATTGTTGTGTTTGATCCGTAATTCTAGATATTTTTTAGCCATAGTTGTGTCATCTTCACAATATATATGCAATGTATAAAGTCATAAAAATAAGGACAAAGGTGAGTCTAAACTTGACTGGTAGAGACAGCTTTTATACGCCTCTGTGGGTTTTACTATATTAAGAGGAAGTAAATATGGGAGTGTCCTAATTTATTATTCTGCAGAAGCTTCATTTTATGACTTGAATTTCTCGGGGTTGTTCAAAATCATATTAAATGGCCAGATGCCCATTTATTATTAGGAAACCATTCAGGCTGCTGCAGCGTGTCCCAAGAGTTTGAAGCAGCAAGACGGTGGAACAGAGAGAGCTGATTGGCTGATCCTCCACCTGAACAGAGAGCTGATTGGCTCTCTCTGATTGGTTATTATTATTATTATTATTACATTATTATTAAATAACTGAATAATCATGAATAAAAAGCGGAAAATGTACAAAGAATATAGTACATAGGAATTTTATATTATTTACAGAAACGCTCAATAACAAAGACTTTAAAAGAATAATATGTACATAGATAGCCTAACAAGATAAAAGTGGTGATCCAGGGACCAATTTTCCTTCCTCTCCTCTGTTCTCCTCCCAGAGCTGACAGACAGAGGAGCTGCTCTCACTTTTCTACATCTGATTTACATCCTCATTCTGATTGTCATGTTTCCTCCCCTTTTTGGACATTTTACTGCCTCATCTATCTAATATTAATGCAGGTCAGCATTTTACTGGGATCGTTGCTTGTATGAAGCGGTTGGATAAAATGGAGGAAAAAGGGGGGGGGGGTTCTCCACCCTGGACAGGTCGCCCGTCCATCACAGAGACAGGACAATAACACACACACACACACACACACACACACACACACACATCTAAGGGGAATTTAAAGAAACAGTCCTGTTTTGGACCGTGGGAGGAAGCCGGAGTACCCAGAGAGAAACCAGGCGTGCACAGGGAGAACATGCAGACTCTGCAGAAAGAGCCAGACTGACCCGGAGATCTGAACCCAGAACCTTCAGGCTGCAGGGCAACAGTTCTACCAACGAATGATGCAGATCACTATTCTAGTTCATGAGGGCCATTTTTGTATTTTGATGAGAGCATCAGCATCAAAGTCCAGACCTCCAAAGTCTCCGCTGTGTGTGAGGCTTTAGAAGCCCTCAGCAGCGTAAAACAAGGCAGATGTGATGCAGCTCATAAAGACGCTCCAGGATGTCTCCCAGCATTTTGCAGGAGTTTGATGACACCATGTTTTAGCAGCCAGCCACTAGCGCAGCATGATCTGGGCCAGAACCGCTGGGCGGCCCGGTTCTGTTTGGTCACTGTGATGTCATGCCTGCAGGTCCCAGTAAAGGTGTTGAACGCTCACAGCGACGGCGTCACCGCAGCTCGACTCTGCTGCAGCGACCGCTGCATCCTCAGCTGCTCCTCAGACTGCAGCGCCACCCTCTGGGTAAAGTCTGCCGCTGCTCACATATGCCGTGTGTGAAGGTAAAGGTGTGTAACTGGGCCGCTTTGGGCCGGCTGACCTCTGTTCTGTGCAGGACGTGGACAGCCTGCAGCCTCTGAGGACGTTTACCGGAGCTCACAGCAGGACCATCAGTGAGTGTGAGCCCATCCCAAACAGCAACAGGTCTGCGTCCGACCCGCTTCACGTCACAGTTTGGACCGTTCGTTTAAATCTCTGCTCTCTGCATCTTTAGTCAAATAAGCAAATGGAGGCTTTGTTGCAACATCAAACCAACGGACCTTCTTCCAGGCTCATCATGGTGTTCATGTGGTGCATCAGAAGCAGAAGCAGCTTAGTAGTAGTATTTTACACGTATGAGTTGCTTTGGGGATGAGGTGCTGCACGCAGACAAACATGCAGCTGACACAAGTAGAAATACATGATATGGAATAAACATGGAGGCCCTGATCCTCCGTTTCTGCCTGTAGATGTTTTCCCTCCTCAGGTATTTCTGCACAGCGCTCTTCTTTCCTGACCTGAAGGCTTCTTCTTCTCCCTCAGCAAATCTTTTATCTTAGGGTTATCAGGACTTGCTGCTGGAGAAGCACCTAGCCTTCATGAGGAGCTGTAGTCTTCCACCGGCGTCCTCCCACAGAGGAAAGCCGAGTTGGTCCCACGCCGGGGAGCTGAAGCCTCCTCAGACCATCTCCTCTCAGCTGGTTCTCTGTGTTCAAGCGGTTTGTAGACCGGCTGGAGGTGAACCAGGTTATGATCTGAGCCTTGGGGCAGGGGGGGTGGAGAACTGTGCCTCTCTGCAGTTTACCTGCAGTAGGTCCAGTGTTTTATGTCTCTGGTGCTGCAGGAACCGTCCTGATTGAAGGATTTAGGCTGCAGGACAGGGATGCATGGTTAACGTGTGCTTGTGTGTCTCAGGATGGTGACGGTGTCCTGGGATAAGAAGATGGTGGTCTGGGACCTGGAGACAGGACATGTTCTGGTATCTCCTGTTTTCCTCCCCCGTGTTTTCTCGGTTCTCCTGAGCGGACCGTCCTGATCGTCTCCTTTCTGTCCAGTGGAAGACGAAGCTGGGCGGCCTGCTGACGTCCTGCAGCTGCTCCGCCGACGGCCGGCTGCTGGTTTGTGCTGCGGAGCCTCAGAGCGCGGTTTACATCTGCAGCGCCTCCAGTGGCCAGACGCTGCATCACATCAGCAGTAGGAGAGCCCGGCCCAGCGCTCCAGATTCCCACCGACGCTGCGAAGCATTGACGAGGCTCTCTTCTCCTCCCGCAGACCATCACCGCTCCACCATCACGCAGTGCCGCTTCGACCCTCAGAGCCCGCGGGTGGCGTCCGTCTCTGCAGACAAGAGCATCAAACTGTGGGACCTGCAGGCCCAGAAAGCCACCGTGTCCATCAGCAGGTCTCCTCCTGCAGAGGCAGCTGCTCATGCTGAGCTCATCTGGGACATCCACAGTTCTGCTCTTTAGATCCAGCTGTCCTGACATTCTGTCCACTTCTATCCAGTTTAGCAGAAATTTAACTCAGGTAACTCCTGATCGTATCCAATAAACTCCTCCTCAGCTAGCATGTGGTGACAGTGGAGAGGAACAACTGGCTTTAACAGGACGAAGCCTCCACCAGAACCAGGCCCAGCATGAGCAGACGTCCTGTTTTCTGCATCTTTCTTTAGGGAGAAGGTCGTCTGCAGCTTTTCTAACGCTGCTCGCTCTCTTCCTCAGCAACCATGGCAACGTGATTTCTGCCTGCTGCTTCAGCAGCAACGGCCACTTCCTGTGCACGGCATCATGGGACAAAAGCCTGAAGCTGTGGGACCTGCAGGGGGGGCAGTTCCGCTCCCAGGGCGGGACGACGCTGCAGCGGGGCCATGAAGGCAGCGTGAGCTGCTGTGTCCTCTCTGCTGACGGTGAGGCGTTCAGGGTCAGCTGCTGACGGTGAGGCGTTCAGGGTCAGCCGCTGCCTCACGGTGAGGCGTTCAGGGTCAGCTGCTGACGGTGAGGCGTTCAGGGTCAGCTGCTGACGGTGAGGCGTTCAGGGTCAGCTGCTGACGGTGAGGCGTTCAGGGTCAGCAGCTGCTCATCTTAGATCTCCATTAGTTTAGAAAACAGACCAAATCTGCCTCACCATAAAATAAGATAAGATAAAATGAGATAAGATAGACTTTCTTGATCTCACAGTGAGAGAAATTCACGTGTCACATCGGCTCAATAATCAAAGAAGGAAAAGGTGCATGAGGTATATACAGTGGATTGAAAAAAGAAAGCAACGAGAAAAATTTGCATTTCCTGCGAAAATGCACAGTGAATGCAGTAAGCTGAATGATTAAGCAAAAGATGCAGAAGTTCTTTGAAGAAGAGAAAAAACAGCTAAAAAGCATTGAAGAATTTGAACATGAAAGAACAATAGCTGAATGATTAGAAGAAGAAATAAACTGAGGGAAAGGCACCAAACATCTCCTAACTCATTCTAAACACTGAATTGTTTAACAAAGCAGAAGTAGAATTTCAAACTTGAATATACTGTAGCCATATGTGGGCCTGCATTTCTAGGAGTATAAGGGGTTTTGCCCCCCATTGAAAAGCATTGGATGTTTGACACCTCATAGCTTGGAGATGTTTTATGCGTCTGTCATTCCGTCCATCTTCTTCTCCTTATCCGGGGTTGGGTCGTGGGGGCAGCAGCTTCAGTAGGGAGGCCCAGACGTCCCTCTCCCCGGCCACTTGGGCCAGCTCCTCAGGAGGAATCCCAAGGCGTTCCCAGCAGAGAGACATAGTCCCTCCAGCGTGTCCTGGGTCTTCCCCTGGGCCTCCTCCCGGTGGGACGTGCCCGGAACACCTCACCAGGGAGGCGTCCAGGAGGCATCCTGACCAGATGCCCGAGCCACCTCAACTGGCTCCTCTGGACGTGGAGGAGCAGCGGCTCTACTCTGAGTCCTCCCCGGATGACTGAGCTTTATGCGACATAGGCCAAATTTCTTGTGGAGCTTTCTCTCTAAAGGAAGTACAGACTCTGTGAAGCAGAAGTTTGTACGAGCTTCCTAGAGCTACTTCCGGTTAGCAACATGCTAACAGTTAGCCGCTAGCATGGTTGTGTTCAGTATCACCGGGGGATGTTACTCTGTTAGTTTGGTTGAAATCCTGTACTGAGAAGTGCCTAAAAAGGGAGAAAATCCTAAAATTCACCAAATCTGTCAAGCAGAAGTTTGTACAAGCTTCCTAGAGCTACTTCCGGTTAGCAACATGCTAACCGTTAGCCGCTAGCATGGTTGTGTTCAGTATCACCGGGTGATTGTACTCTGTCAGTTTGGTCCAAATCCTGTACTGGGAAGTGCCTCAAAAAAGGGGTGCCAATACTTAATGTCACCAAACGTGACCAAAGTTCATGGGACAGATTGGCCTCCTTTAGAAACTCAGCCTCACCACATCTGGGCCAAGAACTCAACATTTGACCAAAATGATGTGAAGCGGCATTTCCCACAGGTGGGTGGTGCTGTATTGGCCAATGGGGTACCGCGCGCGAGCTATTTTTAGAAACACAACGTCACGATGACGTCACATCACGTGGTACGCAGTGGGGCAAACTCCGGAAAGCCGCCGTTGTTTCGCTGTAAAAGAGACGTGCGTTACCCTTGGTTTTACTCGGTAAACGACTGCTTTTTCCAAATCTAAGACCATGGTTTTTAAACATTGTTGCTATGGAACGTGCAACAGCGACTCGAGTTACGCTGATCGGCCGCATATGAAGGATGTTTTCTTCAAGACTGCCAAGGAGAAATGTGTGCGCTGGTACACCGGTGCGGTCGGCCTACACAACAGTTCAACCCGGAAAAAGTTACCAAATTCAAGTACATATGTAGCAAGCATTTTGTCGGAGGAAAGGGCACAACCGAAGAACATCCTGACCCAATTCCAGCGACATCAAGTCAAGGTAAGAGTATTTTGGTGGCCGACATGTTAATAAAGTAGCGCCTGCTACCATGACAGCATATAGGCTATCATGGTAGCAGGCGCTAACATGATAGCCTGCTACCAGGATAGCTTACTCAAAAACATTTCAAATGAGACAAACATTAAACATATATCCATTCCTGGACGGTGATTGCAAACAACAACAAAAAAAAAAAAACGGCCGACGCTGCCATGATCGCCGCGCAGGAAAAAAAAACAAAGCTTACCGTTCATCAACTCGGCCAGTTTTCCAGTCTTTTTAAGCCCTCGAACCTCAAGCCATCGTTTGAGCTGAAGGTTGGTGTGTTCTTCGACAGTTCGACCAGTAAACCGTGCGCCTGGGACATCGTCTTGGGAAAGTTTAACGGCTGTAAAGTCGGTCATATCGCTGTTTCTGTTGCGCTTGTAATAGCTGGGTTATCCGTGCTTTCTCTCCTGTATGCCCTACCTAAGCGGCAAAAGGGGCGTTGCTCTTGAGACGGTGACGTCACGTGCGCGGTACCGCATTGGGTCGTGTCTGGGCATCATGCCAGGTCCTGTTGGAAGCAAAGGCCCAATAGGAACGCATGTAAAATCCAAAATGGGAAAGAAAAGTGACACATGGCTGATAATCACATGAAAATTTAAAAATGTTAAGAGGAATTGACTGTGCGAATTTCAGATTCCTACATTAATCACAGCCACTGCAGTGGGTGTCGAAAATTGCCATTTTATCCCAATGGAGCCTGTCCCTCTGGTCAGCAGAGTTCCGTCGTCATGGAAACTCACTCACACACCTGCAGCTGACCATTCTACCAAAGTGCAGAGACTTTGCTCACAATATGTCCCATTGGGTTATAATGGAGAACTTTGCCTCAAACAACACTCCATATCTCCTGATCCGTAAATGGTAGAGACGTAATTTTTTCTGCGTTTATTTCGTAACGGATAGGAGAACAAGACAAACTGTCAGTTTTTGCTGGAAATATTTTAATAAAGGCGTAAAAAATTATGATCTAAAGGGGATTTTTAAGGAATTTCAAAAATCCTCTAAAAACGGTCCCGAACAAATTGCTCTAGCTGAAAAAGTATAAGAGATATCAAAATAATTCTTTCACTGTGAGTATCAGCAGGCTTTTGAGGACTATGTTGCTAATTTTTATGTTTGTACAAAAATCGGTGTAGGCACAGCGACGATGTAAAATAGTGGATCATGTGGAAAAATGCAGCTCTAAAGCATTTTCAGGATTTTGCACATTCGCTACTCCCGAACAAATTGCTCCTGCGGCAAAACCGTAACAGTTATCCAAAAAATTCCTTTTTTGTGAGTGCCAGAAGGGTTGGGACATTCATGTGTGAAAGTCTCATGTCTGTACATCAAACGGGTTAGGAGTAGCGACAATGCGAAAACGTTTGATGTTTTGGATTTTCAGACGTCATTTTTCAAAACCGCTCCATAGGAAATAAATGGGGGAGGTTTCGGGTTTGTGTCGCTCTGAGGTGATTTGCGAAAAATCTATAAATGCTACACCAATGAGGGTTACATTTCCTGAATCCAGACAAAAATTCCTACGTTTTGATATATAATTTATGTAGATAGGTTGAAAACTGAGCGAGTGAGAAGAAGTTGTTCGGAGAAGAAGAATTTGTTGAATTTCTAGAGTGCGCACTCTATAACTGCCTCCTTGACGACCATAGCAACGCATGTTATTTGCTGAATTTCTTGAAAAGCCAAAATTATTTTAAGGAGGTACTATATGAAAATGGTAAAAGATATGAAAAAGCTGAAATATACCATAATAGCTGAAAGATATCACTACATTTTAAAAGTTGAATGGCGTTTCTAGCTGAAAGTAGGCTGAAGCAGTAAGCTGTCAAAAAGCAGCTGAAATGAGCGGAATTTTAGTGAATTACATTCATTTCCTATGGCAGAAAAAAAGCTGAAAATTTGCAGAAAAAGCTGAATATTTTAAAAAGTTGAAAAGTTAAAAGTACAAAAAGATATAGCCATCGATTCCAGAAGACGCTGAATAGTTTAAAAGTTGAATGGTTGAAATCGGACAAAAACTGTAGGAGGAGAAGCGAATCAAACTTTAAACAGTAAAAACGCGTAAGAGGATCTCAATAACTGTGAATGCCTACTGGATTCACAGTAATAAAGCAGAGATTTAATATTTAATTTAATATATTTACTTATTTACATATGGAATGATGTTTTAGATTAAAGTGGTACCAGGTAAAGAAGAACAGTGAAATAGTGAGATAACTATACAGCTAAAGTCTCAGAACCATGTTCTGTCTTAATGTTAAAATTCCCTAAATGATCTTAATCTGGCCAAGATCACAATAAAAAACACAAAGACATTAAAACGACTGAACAGGAACATTTAGTCCCACGTTGATCTGAACTAAAGCTTAAACTCCTCCAGCCTGGAACCTGGTCTCCACCTCTCACCGTCAGCTGGAGTCAACCTGTGGCTTTAGATCACGTCTCAGTCTGAAGGTTCTGATTTACAGCAGTTAGCTCCATGTTCTGTTTTAACTCCATGTTCTGTTCTAGCTCCATGTTCTGTTTTAGCTCCATGTTCTGTTTTAGCTCCATGTTCTGTTTTAGCTCCATGTTCTGTTCTAGCTCCACGTTCTGTTTCAGCTCCATGTTCTCTTTTAGCTCCATGTTCTGTTTCAGCTCCATGTTCTGTTTCAGCTCCATGTTCTGTTTTAACTCCATGTTCTGTTCTAGCTCCATGTTCTGTTCTAGCTCCACGTTCTGTTTCAGCTCCATGTTCTGCTCTAGCTCCATGTTCTGTTCTAGCTCCATGTTCTGTTTTAGCTCTATGTTCTGTTTTAACTCCATGTTCTGTTTTAGCTCCATGTTCTGTTCTAGCTCCATGTTCTGTTTCAGCTCCATGTTCTGTTCTAGCTCCATGTTCTGTTTTAGCTCCATGTTCTGTTTCAGCTCCATGTTCTGTTCTAGCTCCACGTTCTGTTCTAGCTCCATGTTCTGTTTTAACTCCATGTTCTGTTTTAGCTCCATGTTCTGTTTTAGCTCCATGTTCTGTTCTAGCTCCACGTTCTGTTCTAGCTCCATGTTCTGTTTTAACTCCATGTTCTGTTTTAGCTCCATGTTCTGTTTTAGCTCCATGTTCTGTTCCAGCTCCATGTTCTGTTTTAGCTCCATGTTCTGTTCTAGCTCCACGTTCTGTTCTAGCTCCATGTTCTGGAGCTCCATGTTCTGTTTTAGCTCCATGTTCTGTTCCAGCTCCATGTTCTGTTTTAGCTCCATGTTCTGTTCTAGCTCCACATTCTGTTCTAGCTCCATGTTCTGGAGCTCCATGTTCTGTTTTAGCTCCGTGTTCTGTTTTAGCTCCATGTTCTGTTTCAGCTCCATGTTCTGTTTTAGCTCCGTGTTCTGTTCTAGCTCCATGTTCTGGAGCTCCATGTTCTGTTTTTGCTCCGTGTTCTGTTTCAGCTCCATGTTCTGTTTCAGCTCCATGTTCCGTTTCAGCTCCATGTTCTGTTTTTGCTCCGTGTTCTGTTTCAGCTCCATGTTCTGTTCTAGCTCCATGTTCCGTTTCAGCTCCATGTTCTGTTTTAGCTCCGTGTTCTGTTTTAGCTCCATGTTCTGTTCTAGCTCCATGTTCTGGAGCTCTATGTTCTGTTTCAGCTCCATGTTCCGTTTCAGCTCCATGTTCTGTTCTAGCTCCATGTTCTGTTTGAGCTCCATGTTCTGTTTTAGCAGCAGTAGAACCGCCTCCTCACTCCTTCGTCTCTCTGCAGCCGGCCTGCTGGCGTCGGGTTCCTACGACAGAACCGTGGCCCTGTGGGACCCCTCCTCGCTCAGCCGGACTCTGGTTCTGAAGGTGACCAGAACCCTCTGGATGTTCCCCGGGAACCCGCAGCGGTTCTGCTGAGCTTCTGCTTTTGGTTGCAGGGCCACAGCGACTGGGTGACTGACGTTTCTCTGAGTGCTGACGGGAAGCTGGTGGCCTCTGCCTCCAAGGTTCATTCTTCTCCAGTAAAACTTGTAGAACTACAAAAGTATTCACACCCCTGGACTTGTCCTGCACGATGCCCAGATGTCTTTATTTATTGGGAGTTAGTGACAGACTAACAGCAGAACCCAAGAGGAAAAAGTTTTACGTTCTGTACAGAAACGATCTGAAAAGTGTGGAGTGCATGTGAGGCTGCTTTGAGCAGTTAGTCACATTTCTGGGGTTGTTGGGTTTATGTCCCCAGCTTCCTGCTGACATATGGCCACAGCATGATGCTGCCACCACCGTGTTTCACTGTGGGGGGGGGGGGGGGGGGGGGGGGGCTCCTTCCTGCTACTCTTCCATTACGCTCAGATTTGTGAAATGTTTGAATATTAAAATAATAAATATTTGTCCTGTGGACAGATCCACCTGAGCTGCTGGTCTCTGCAGCTCCTCCAGAGCCACCATGGTCCTCCTGCTTCTCTGATCAATGCTCTCCTGGTCCAGCCTGTCAGTCCAGGTGGACGTCCATGTCCTGGTAGGTCTGCAGAAGGTCCATCCTCTCTCCAGGTCTACATGATGATCAGAACTCTGGGAGGTTCTGTAGAACCTGACCTGCTGGAAACTGGACCAGAACCTCCTCCCTGACCCGTCTGCTGGTTCCTGGTCTCCATGATGCTGGTTCTCTGAAGAACTGGATCAGGGGTATCAGAGGAAAGAAGGCCCTGCCTGGGTCTGTGGAGTTAGGAAGGAGGGGAGCTAGAAAGTGGAGGGGTGTGAATACTTTAGTGCAGCGCAGTGTTGGATTCTGGGTTAGGGCTGTAAACCCGTGATCCTCCTGCAGGACGGCTCCGTTCGGCTCTGGGATGTGGAGAACATGGAGAACATCCCTGAGGTGATGCAGAGGAAGCGTGCCGAGGGAGCAGGAGTCCACATCCTGCAAGTGAGTCTACATCCTGCAGGTGAGTCCACATCTGCAGGTGAGTCTACATCCTGCAGGTGAGTCTACATCCTGCAGGTGAGGCACAGGTGAGGCGCTGCAGCCTTCATGATGCCGGCCGTCTGACAGCCTGCTGTGTTTGCAGTGTGAGGAGTGCGGGAAGCCCTTCCCCGTGTCCAGACTGCTGACCTCAGATCTGCTGACGCGCTGCGTCTTCTGCCGCCTCAGAGCTCCGCCCACATACCGCCCCCAGCCGCCGCCGGTCACCTGACTTCCTGTGATGCTGGGAATGTCGCCGAGGTTGCCTTCCTCCATCACGCTTTGATCAGATTTTAGATGGACTCATTTCCTGATTCCGCTTTATTAATTAATCTTAATTAATGGTTCTGACCCACAATGATGCTGTCAGATGAACCGCCAGGAGCTGCAGCAATATCTTCACAGAAATAAAAGGACCAGTTACAATTAAATCATCATTCAATTATTTCTGTGGCAACTTTGAAATCTGGTTACTACATTTAAATTTCTCTGTTTTAAGGAGTTTTTGTGTCATTTCTTCCTGGAAGTCAGAAATGTTGAAATCCCAGAAATATTTGAAATGATCATGAAAATCTGTCATTGATTTATGTCATTAATGAAATATACCCCCCTCCTCGCCCACTGGGCGGGGCCACCGGTCGTAGTGGGCGGGGCTTACAGCCAGCGTTGCTCCATTGTGTAATTAACCAATCAGACATGAGGCCCCTTCTCATGAGCTGCATCACCAGAAATAATTAAATACTGAATGATTTATGGCTTTAACGTTTATTGGCTTCAATTTTTAAGCTGAATAAAGTTAAAATTTAAATTCTTAGCTACTTTATTTTATTAGATGTACATTTTTAGATTTATACAGGATTTTTTACGGGATATTGTGGCTGTTTTAAAACAAATGATAAATATAATTTCTTGTTTTCGGGCCTCCTCCAGCAGGTTTCTGAACTAAAGGCCTAAACTGGATTTAAACTTTTAAAGTAAACTTTGTATTGTGTTATACACAATACAAAGAATCACTAAAACTAGATCCACTTACTATTCCAACCTGATTTGCTCACATGAAGGTAATTCTTGGACTCTTTGGGGTTCAACATCCAGCTTAACCCCCCCCCCCCCACCTTGCTTAACTGACGCTTGTAATTCTATAATGCAGTTTTTTAACCATAAAATCAAAATAATCCTCCTATCCGCTCCACTCT
Organism: Fundulus heteroclitus; assembly: GCF_011125445.2. Lineage (NCBI taxonomy): Eukaryota > Metazoa > Chordata > Actinopteri > Cyprinodontiformes > Fundulidae > Fundulus > Fundulus heteroclitus. The sequence continues at coordinate 403,998 of NC_046364.1, forward strand.
GCCAGCCTTTCTCAGCTTCCATCTACCAAGCCTCTCCAAAATCTCTGATTTTATCAACAAATGGAAATCTTCCACTCCATCCTGTCTGCCCTGGTCAGATCCCGCCTTCACGCTCTCCTCCTCTTCATCACTGCCATCATCCGCCATCATTCCTTCTCTAGATAAACTTCTGCTATTGTGGAGAAACCTGGATTAGAAACCAACGACTACAATAATCTCCGCCCAGTTTCAAACGTACCTTTTGTCATGATTTGTTTATGGATGAACCAGAGATTCCACCACACATGCGGAAATAAAACAGAGTTTATTGAAGGATGGATGAAACCAGAGAGACAGAGGTGTAGCTGAAGGCAGCAGCTGACGGACAGGAGAGTTCTGGCTGGAGCTGAGCAGAGACAGGAACCAGCAGCTCCACTAGAAGCTCAGAGGTGAGACAGGTTAGTGAACCAAGGCAGGAGACAAACGGCTACCAGGAGCAAAGCAGGTAGACAGGTGAGGAGTGAGTCTGATGATGGAGCCACAGGTAAGTGAGTCTGACTAATTAATGACCAACAGGTGAAATCCTCCTGGTGGAACCACATCTACATTATCCAAAGCCTTTGACGTGACAGCTCCATACTCTCCCCTCAGGTCTGTCCTCCTTCATGGCAGCTTGTCCTCCTCTCACGTCAACAACCTCCATCGCTCTGCTTACTGTCACTGAGCCAACATGAATCCAGCTCCACTGGCTTCCTCTCAGCTTCACAGTTCCTACTTTTAAAGTTATTCAGTCTCTCCCTCCATTTCTCTCTGACTTATCTCAGATTTCTGCTCCCTCTGCCGTACTTAGATCCTCTGCTACCACTCACCCGTCTCAGCACCGCGGCACACAGCTTTTCCTGGACTTCACCCCCTGACATCTGCAACTTTGAGTCTTTACACTGCAAAGACTGATCTAAAAATAAGCAAAATGTTCTTAAACATAGTGTTCTTGTCCTTGATCTGAGCAGGTAAATATGATTATCTGCCAATAGAATGAGTATTTTGACCCCTAAATTAAGAAAATTAGACATCCTGCACTTGAAATAAGATGATGGAGATGAATTGTTCCTATTTTCTATTGACAGATCATCTTATTTACCTGCTCAAATCAAGGACAGATACACTAATTTTAAGGAAATTTTCCGTTTTTGCAGTGTATTCTTGTTCAAATCTAAACTCACATGTTCAAGATGCCTTTTCATTCTGATTCTGTCCCTTTCTTGTTTCTGTTGTTTCTTTTAATTATGACCATGTTGCTTTTACCATTTATTGTTTTTACCTGTACAGTAACTTTGAGTGTTTTGAAAGGCGCTTGAAATAAAATGTATTAATATTACTTAGAATAAATAAACGTGTTCAGGAATAGATTTTGGGGGAATTGGTGTCGGGTTTAATCTCCTCGAGCAAAATGACAGAAACGGGAACGTAAAAGGCTAAAAATATTCATCATAACGGATACTTATAGGCAAATAAAGGCTGAGACAGAGTGTTGGCTGTAGTTTTTATGTTTCCAGGTGTTTCCAGGTGTTTCCAGGTGTCGTCTCGGCTGCAGCGTCAGAAGGTGCTCTGCAGCAGGCAGTGGCAGCCGCAGCCCGCCGGACACTCGTCCTGCCGCCGGAACCAGTCCATCATGTGGCCCGTGTGTCCGCCGTGGCCGCAGCTCAGGCAGAAGTTGGACGAGCCTCGGACGGCGACGTGGCAGACGGCGCACTGGAAGGTCAGCCGCTTGCAGACGGCGCACTGGGTGCCGCGCGCCTGGCTGCGGCAGTGGCAGCAGTACACGCCGAACTCTGCAGAGACCAAGCACAGCGGCCTCAGAACTACTGCCTCTGTTCTGAGAGTGAGGAAGCCTCTCAGGTCCAGCGGGGAACAGTGAGGGAATCGTACCGACGCCTTTGTGCGGTTCTGGAGGGCTGGACGTGAACTTGAGCACGTCGGCTCTCTTGTCTCCCAGGCCCCAGCGGTACAGGATCTCCCCGTAACACTTCTTGAAGTCGTCGTACTGCAGCGTATTGGCCGGGTCCAGCAGCCTGGGCAGGAACAGGAAGTGACATCATCAGCTAGTTTGGTTCTGGTTCTACAACAGGGCTGCTCAGAGCTGTGAGACATTTCAGGCGGTTCCTTTCCCGCCAAGTCTTTAATGAACTTCTGAAACCCGGAGCCGCCCTATCTTTATTATAACTTATAATAAATCTGCAGATTTACTCTGAATGCTGCATGATTTCAGCCATCAGAACCCTGAGGAGCATCACCTCTTGTTCATGTCGTGGAGCTCCCGCTCTCGTTCCCGAGGGTCCGTGTAGCCCTGGCTAGCATAGCGGTAGTCGTCAGGAGAGGACTCCCCCCACGGGTTGGGATGCTCGGGGTCTCTGACTGAAACGAGACAAACTCAGACGTTTGGAGCTGCATCTGGCCCGCCGTTAGCCGTGGCTCCATGAGCGGAGCAGACCATCATCTGCCCACAGATTCATCTCCTACATGATCCAGCAGCTCCGCCTAGGAGAGCCGGAGCCGAACTTTTACTGCAACTAACCGAGTTTTATCCTCTAAACCTGGATCAGTTTATCTGCTGAACCGGTTCTCTGCAGGTTTCCTGTTACAGGAGAGTTTTCCTCTCTACTGTCGCCACATGCTGGACGATGTAGAAAAAAAGCATATCGATAAAATAGAAATCATGTTGATCGATATCGATAATTATCAACAAATTCAAAGCATTTATTTTAAGTGCAGCCCAGGCCATTTTATGCTGTTGCTTAGCAACCTCTTTTTAGATAAAGACACAAAAACTGAATTCAAACTCAATCCTTCATTCAACCAACTTTTACCACAACTGCAACTTTTAAAAAAAAAGAAGGAAAAAGAAACAGAAAGGTCTCTGAACTCTGAAGGGGGCGGAGCTTGGTACCTGGGTCTGCGTTGTGATTGGCTGGGAGGATGTAATGACTAGCATTAACCTACATGACTGGCTAGAACTTTATTCTATTTAACTTTTTATTGATCCTTTTTTCTATCATTGATGTACGTCTATCGATGGATGAATATCGTTATTGAATTATCGTCCAGCCCTTTGCATGCGTGGCATGAGGGATTGCTGCAAAGCCATCAGCTGTTTAACGCTGCAGGTCAGTGACTGGATGCTACCTGCTGGGTTCCTGAGAGAGAAACTCTGAGCCAAGCTGGAGGATCTGTTAGAACCGCCTTATAAAGAGCCTGGAGACGACGTGACGTGGAGTTCTAGAACTAAAACTGATCGACTGCGGCGTACCGGCAGGGGGCGCTGCAGAGCCTCACCTGTGTTCCAGGTGCTTGGTGTGATGGAGTCAGAGGTGCTGGAGCAGGAGCCAGAGTTGACGGAGCTGGACGTGTAGCTGGGCTGAGACGTCGACACAAAGACCAGAGCAGAAGAGGAACATCAGTCAAAGACAACCTGCCGTCAGCAGCAGGGGGCGCCGCCTGCAGACGCCTGCAGACTTACGTATCGGGAGTGGAGGCGAGACGAAGGCGGTCCGTACACGGAGTAGCAGTCCGGGGGCGGAGCCTGAGCCCTGAAGACGCTGCAGAGCACGGCCAGCGTCTGGACGTCGCTCATCTGGCTGTAGTGATCCAGGCTGGGGGCGACACACACGGCTCAGCCTCAGCGCCGCCCTAAAACTCGCTCTCTCTCTGAAAACTCACAGCGTCTCCAGCAGCTGCCGTCCAAACGGGTGTCTGGCCCAGGGCGTCTCCGTGTCCGGGTCACAATCCGGACTCAGGTCCTGACTGGTGGCTGCCGACGCCAGAGCCCAAACCTGAGGCCACAGAGGGGGACGGGTGTGAGACGGAGCTCCAGGTTCCCCGTGGTACCTCCGTGGTACCTCCTGCTCAGAATCGCAGCGTAAAACCCAAACCCAACATCTCCAGAACCTCATTCAGCGCTCAGAGGAAACCCCAAACATTTCCAGAGATGCAGCCTCGAACCCTCTGAGAAGTCCTGAGGAGCTCCTGGCCAGCGGCTGGAAGCTGGAGCTCCTTCCTGCCAGAATACTACCATAATACTACCACAATACTACTACAATACTAGTACAGTACTACTACATTAGTACCACAATACTACTACATTACTGCTACAATACCATAATACTACTACAATACTAGTAATACTAATACATTAGTACTGCTGCTGGTAGCTGGAGCTCCTTCCTGCCAGAATACTACCATAATACTACTACAATACCACAATATTACTACAATACTACTACATTAGTACTGCTGCTGGTAGCTGGCAAGGAGCTCCTTCCTGCCAGAAGCCACAATACTAGTAATACTAGTACTACAATACTACCACAATACTGCTACAATACCACAATACTACTATAATACTACTACATTAGTACCACAATACTGCTACAATACCATAATACTACTACAATATTAGTAATACTAGTACATTAGTACCACAATACTACTACAATACTGCTACAATACCACAATACTACTACAATACTAGTAATACTACTACATTAGTACTGCTGCTGGTAGCTGGCCAGGAGCTCCTTCCTGTCAGAATACTACCATAATACTACTACAATACCACAATATTACTACAATACTACTACAATACTAGTACAATACTACTACATTAGTGCCACAATACTACTACAATACTGCTACAATACCACAATACTACTACAATACTAGTAATACTACTACATTAGTACTGCTGCTGGTAGCTGGCCAGGAGCTCCTTCCTGCCAGAATACTACCATAATACTACTACAATACCACAATACTACTACAATACTACTACATTAGTACTGCTGCTGGTAGCTGGCCAGGAGCTCCTTCCTGCCAGAATACTACCATAATACTACTACAATACTAGTAATACTAGTACATTAGTACCACAATACTACTACAATACTGCTACAATACCACAATACTACTACAATACTAGTAATACTACTACATTAGTACAGCTGCTGGTAGCTGGCAAGGAGCTCCTTCCTGCCAGAAACCACAAAACTACTACAATACGACTACAATACCACAATACTACTACAATACTAGTAATACTACTACATTAGTACTGCTGCTGGTAGCTGGCCAGGAGCTCCCTCCTGCCAGAAACCACAATACTAGTAATACTAGTACTACAATACTACCACAATACTAGTACAATACTACAATACTACTACAATAATACTACATTAGTACAGCTGCTGGTAGCTGGCCAGGAGCTCCTTCCTGCCAGAAACCACAATACTACTACAATACTACTAAAATACTAGTAATACTACTACATTAGTACCACAATACTACTACAATACTAGTAATACTACTACATTAGTACCACAATACTACTACAATACTAGTAATGCTACTTCATTAGTACCACAATACGACTACAATACTAGTAATACTAGTAATACTAGTACATTAGTACCACAATACTGCCACAATACCACAATACTACTACAATACTAGTACATTAGTACTGCTGCTGGTAGCTGGCCAGGAGCTCCCTCTTGTCAGAAACCACATTACTACTACAATACTAGTAATACTACTACATTAGTACCACATTACTACTACAATACTAGTAATACTAGTACATTAGTACCACAATACTACTACAATACTAGTAATACTACTACATTAGTACCACAATACTACTACAATACTAGTAATACTACTACATTAGTACCACAATACTACTACAATACTAGTAATACTACTACATTAGTACCACAATACTACTACAATACTACTACAATACTAGTACATTAGTACTGCTGCTGGTAGCTGGACAGGAGCTCCTTCCTGCCAGAAACCACAATACTACCACAATACTATCACATTACTATCACAATACTACTACATTACTACTACAAACCCAAATGGCATTTCATGTGACCAACACAGTCCAGAAGGAGAACCCGATGGAGGCTGCAGGAGACCTGAGGCTGGGGTGGAGTGGAATGGCCTAGTCAAAGTCCAGGCCTGAATCCAACTGGGAATCTGTGGCGAGACTTGAAACTGATGTTCCCAGATGTTCTCCATCCAGGCTGACTGGAGGTGTTTTATCAAGAAGAATGGAGAAAGCCTTCAGTCTGTAGACCAGGGGTCTTCAGCTCCAGTCCTTGAGGTCCAGTGCAGCCTGTAGATGTTTCCCTGGTCCAACACACCTGAATGTCCGCCTCAGTCTCAGGTTCTCCAGAGTTCTGCTGATGACCTGAAGACCAGCTTCAGGTGCGCTGAAGCAGAGGCACATAGAAAGGTTGCAGGACACCGGACCTCCAGGACAGGAGTTTGACATCTCCATGCAGATGTTCAAAGCTGGTGGAGAAAAACCCTGAAGATCTCCAGCCAGAGGAGGTTCTACAGAGTTCTGACTTCTACAGATCCTTTTGGACTTCACAGTTCTGCACCACTCTGTGCTCATCTGCCCCATAAAGTCCAAATAAAACCCAGTGAAGCTTCTAGTTGGAGCGGGACAAAATGTGGAATGGTTCAGAAGGTGTGAATACTTTAGAGGAGATGGAAGTAAACCCACCTTGGCCAGGTCTCTGCGTCCCACCACCAGCGCCGCCGCAGTGTTCTTCTGACACGTCTCCTGGATGTCGTTCATGTTCAGGCTGAGGAGGACACAGAAGTTCAGGTTGGAGCAGAGATGGTGTCCTCAGGAGGTCCTCTGCTGGTTCTCCACCTGTTCCCTCAGCAGATACAGCTGGAGTGTCTCCATCCACCATATAAAACACACTCAGAACCAGAAGTTCTTATTGCTGAGAACCAATAGACAACCTGTCCAGGTGATGGACCCCCAGGGTTATTCTAAGGCCCCGCCTCAAACTCTCCAAGGAGAACCGTGGACCTCCTAACCTGACTCACGCCAGATGGATATCGCTCCGCCTAGCTCCACTCACATCCATCTGGGACCTCTCCATAGGAATTGCCTTTATTGAAGGCGGGGCCTTATCAAAAATCCTTGCATATGATTGGATAAGCCACTTGTCTGTCATCTTTATCGACGTGCTATTTCAACCACTCACACCGAAGCTAACCCGTGACTCTGTGAGAGCGACGCAGGAAAAAAAACAATATATTTTTTTAATGTGTTTGCGGCTCTAGTGTCGCGTTTTATTGACGGTGAGCTGACAGGAAGGGGGGGGGGGGACAGGCGGCAAAGCGCCGCGGGTCGGAGTCGATCCCGGGCCGAGCGCGTTGAGGACTAAAGGCCTCCTAACATGGTTCATGCTAACCGCTAACTGCTAACCGCTAACTGCTAACCGCTAACTGCTGCCGCGGACGCGCCCCGTAAAACAAAACTTGCCAAATCCGGTCGGGAGAAGGGCGAAAACATGGTTTCCACCAACAAAAGCCTTCAGAGGCGTTCTCTGATGTTCTTTTAATGAAACAATATTAGGTAGATTGGACAACACGGAAGAAATAGCAGCATCAATGTTAACGCTTGCTTCCTCCATGCGAGCCGCCATTGCTATCAAAACAGTCTCACGGTCGCGTCTCCACTACGTCACATCTATGAAACTCCAGCCCTGCGTCCTGATTGGCCAGACCATAAAATTGGTTGGAGAAATCACTCTTTATGGGAGATGTCCCAGATGTTTGTGAGTGAAGCTAGGCGGAGCGACATACGTCTGGCTAGAGTCAGGTTATGGACCTCCAGTATCGGAGGACAGAACCTGCGTCTGCCAGGGTTGGTCCGCCTGAATGAAGGTGAGGAACGGACCTGGAACCAGGAGGTTCTGGTGTGTTTGCTCACATGTAGCTCTCTCCCAGAGCTTTGTGGACGGGCAGCAGGCAGGAGATCTCCTGGATGATGACCTTCCCCGCCAGCTTGATGGGACGGCTGCTGCAGTCCACGCCTTCCCGCTTCGTCTTAAAGCGCCGGGATTTCTGGGAGAGACGGACAGAAAGGAGGACGGGGACGGCCGGCCCAGGAGACAAAACGGCAGCTGATTAAAGTTCTGGATCACAGCAGAGTCTGTTCACACTGGGAGTCAGAACTGGACCCCTGAGGGGGACCGGTGTTCTGCTACCAGAACCAGAACCAGGAGGATGCTGGTCTCACAGTGTGAACAGCTCGTTAACACGCAGCCTGCAGAGCCCAATTACAGGTGAGACCCAATTACAGACAGCTTACCTGGACAGGTTAGGTGTTAGTGAGGACGCCAGGCAGTTACAGGGTTAGCTTCTCAGGTGTTCAGAACAAACCCAGAACCTCTGAGCAGAACTTTGAACAACCCCATGATCTGACCCGCTTTGATGATTCTGCTGGAAATAGTCAAAGCAACCCGCAGGTTCCAGTCCAGAACTCGGTTCTCCGTCCCTCCATCAGCACCAGCTGAGGAACCTTCTAAACTGGAGGAAAGAAGCATTTCAGCTCCTGCTGAACTTTGCTGACACACCAAAGCTGGATCTCCTAGAACTCAGCCAGAACCAGAACCCTGGCCCCACACATCGGTTCTTTATCCTCACAAATACCCCCACCTGAACTTGTTCTGCGTGTGAGGCGCAGCGGCCACGCCCCGTTTCTTCTTTACAACCTTAGAAGGTGAGCTGCAGGTAAGCCTGCAGGTGAGTTACAGGTGAGCTACAGGTGAGTTACAGGTGAGCTACAGGTGAGTTACAGGTGAGCCTGCAGGTGAGTTACAGGTGAGCCTGCAGGTGAGCTACAGGTGAGCTGCAGGTGAGCTGCAGGTAAGCCTGCAGGTGAGCTACAGGTGAGCTGCAGGTGAGCTGCAGGTAAGCCTGCAGGTGAGTTACAGGTGAGTTACAGGTGAGCCTGCAGGTGAGCTACAGGTGAGCTGCAGGTGAGCTGCAGGTAAGCCTGCAGGTGAGCTACAGGTGAGCTGCAGGTGAGCTGCAGGTAAGCCTGCAGGTGAGCTACAGGTGAGCTGCAGGTGAGCTGCAGGTAAGCCTGCAGGTGAGTTACAGGTGAGCCTGCAGGTGAGTTACAGGTGAGCCTGCAGGTGAGCTACAGGTGAGCTGCAGGTGAGCTGCAGGTAAGCCTGCAGGTGAGCTATAGGTGAGCTGCAGGTGAGCTGCAGGTAAGCCTGCAGGTGAGCTACAGGTGAGCTGCAGGTGAGCTGCAGGTAAGCCTGCAGGTGAGTTGCAAGTGAGCCTGCAGGTGAGCTACAGGTGAGCTGCAGGTGAGCCTGTAGGTGAGGGATGCGCCCACAGCTGCATGGAGGGACCTTGGTAATGTTCTGAAGGTGGGGGGGCCACAGTCCAGACGCGCTGAAACAGGCTGGTTCTGAAGGAACCCGAAGAACGGTTCCTCTACTTTTGGGCTGTTTTTCTGCTGGGGGAAGGCGGACCGGACCGGGCCGAGGGTTCTGGACCTGGAAAGGCTTCATGGATCCGGCTTCTAGCATCTCAACCATCCTGACAGAACAACAGCAGAGCAGCCAAAGCAGAACCACAATCGGGTCACAGAGGGTTCTGCTCAGTCTCCAGAACGCCTGCAGAGGAGCAGAACCATCTGACGGGAGGTCCAGAGTCCCTCTGGAGATGTTTGAACAGCTGCAGAACATCTGTCAGAACCTCTAAAGGTTGCTCCAAGCTCTGGGTCATGCTTTGATGACGGATCCCCGATCGGACCTTCCAGGTGCTGCATGAAAACGGGCCTACGGACCGACCCAGGGATCTACCGTGGTTCTGGTTGTCAGAGCAAACAAAAGACCTCATGTCCTCATGTCCCTCACTGTAGCAGCAAAGATAAAGCCGGGGTGGATGGAAGGTTCTGCTCCGACCCGGTTCCTAGAGCCAACAGAACCCTGAACTGATCCCAGAAGTCCACCAGAATCATGAGCTGGTTGATTACTTCCCTAATTTAGTTCATTCAGACCCGAAGTTTGGTTCTGACTTCATTACTGGAACCTCCTCAATAATCTAGAGAAAAAACAAACGGTTCCATCGGATCCAGGTCCGGACCGCTCCAGAACTTTACGGTTACTTTCAGTCCGAGGAACCACATTGGTTGCATTAGCAGTTTGTTCCGACCCAAACCTGCAGGCTATGAATCAACCGGGCTTCAGTCTTCAGAACATCGGATCGGACCCAGAAGTTCTACCCGCTCACGGACCTGACGGCCGTCCAGCAGAGTCCGCCCTGTCCTCTGCTGGTTCTGGTCCACTGGGTTTTCTAAAGGCCTCAGTCAATATTAACAAGCTGTATGGGGATGCTGGTACCGACCCACCCAGCCAGCGGTACCGGTACCTGCTTTAATCACCATGGTAACATCAGCAAACTGCTTTACCAGAACCCCACAGAGTCCATAGAGAACCAGAACCAACCTGAAGGCCACCATCAAAGCAACCTGGGCTTCCAGAACCCCTGAGCAGAACCACAGGCTGGCCGCATTAATGCAGAAGGAGCCCAGACCCGGTACTGAATGCCGGTGCTGAGCAGAACCCGGAGGTCCACATGTCTGGATAAAAATCCATTTATTGGTCTGACATTCTAAGGTTCTGTTGGGTTTCGTAACCCAGAACCAGCAGAAAAGAGAATCGGACCTAAAACATGCAGTTTGTGCTGCAGCCAAACCGACAGAACCGGATCGTCCAGCGGCTCGGTGCCGGAACCGTTTGGTTTCCCAACACATAAACCGGAACGAGGATGACGATGATGCTGATGAAGATGATGATGATGATGATGCGTTAGCGCTGCAGGGTTCAGCGTGTTAGTGGAGGACGAGCAGCCAATCACAGACATGCAGGATGAAACACGGTTAGAACGACGTTCTGCTTCAGAGGAACCAGAACCAGAGATCTGTACCGGCCAATCATGGAGGGTTTGCACAGACCAGCGGCGGGAGGCAGACATAGGAAGCTTCTGATTGGAGGAGGGTGGGAGGAGGCGTGGCCCACAGCAGCAGGGTGGGCAGGTGATTGGTCGGAGGAGAAGAAGAACAGAGGAAGAAAGAAAAACAGAAGCCAATCAGGATGAAGGTGGACTAAACAGAACCGCTGCAGGGTTCTACATCCATGCTTACCTTCAGGAGAACCTAAGGAACCTTCAGTTCTACGCTGGCTGAGCTAGAACCGGACAGCGGTGCCGTCTCTGGCCCAGCCCGACCCAGTTACCCCCAGACAGCCTACCTGTGGCGGCGTGGAGTTCTGAGCATGCTCAGTGCGAGAAGCCGGCCTGACGGCGCCACTGGGTCCAAACCAAGTTATTTCAGAGAACCTCTGTTCCACCACACAGAACCAGAACATCTGGCCCATTTGGACTCAGGAGCTGATTTCATCAGTTCTGATTACACAGAACCAGAAGTCAGACTCTCAGGACACGAGACAAACGGCTGGTTCTGCCTCAGACAGCGCGTTCTCAGGTTCTGAAGGTTCTGCTCAGATGTTCTCCAGGACCACTCAGGTGTGTGTGAGTGGAGAGCAGAACCGATCCTGCAGGCGGCGCTCTGCGTGAGCAGAACCAGAACCAGGTGGGATCCATCCAGAACTTCCTGTGGGACAGAACCAAGGCAGAGAACCATCGCTGCAGTCCATGTGGAGGTTCTGCTCCTGCAGGAGGTTCCCAGCAGAACCTTTTGGTTCTGTAAAACATCCATCCATTCATTGCCTTCTGCTTATCGGGTCGCGGGGCAGCAGGTCCATTCTGGGGACTCCGGGCCTTAGACAGTACCACAAACCCGCGAGTTCTGGGTCCTCCCCAGGTTCTCCTCCCAGTGGGACGGACCTGGAGTACCTCCTCCACAGGAGGCGTCCAGTTCTGAGGTCCAAACCACCTCAACTGGCTCCTTTAGATACGCAGAACCAGCAGAACCAACAGAACCAGCAGAACCGGAGTCCCTCCTCCTATCTGGACCCGGCCACCCTCTGGAGGAAGCTCATTTCAGCGGCTTCTTTCCACGGTCTCGTTCTTTTGGTTCTGATCCAAACCTCATGACCAGAGGTGAGGGTCTGAACGCAGACGGGCCGGTTCGGATCAGCGCCAGAACCACCGCAGAGGAAGTCCTGATCCGTCTCCTGCTGCGTCTGACCGTCGGTTCTGGTGCTAAGATCCTGACACCGCTCTGCCTCAGGCCGACCCGGTGGGCCCGTCCACCAGTTTCAGGTCCAGGACCGTGTGATGGGGGCAGAACCGAGGTGTTCTCTTCCCTGGCAGCAGAACTTCCTCCGTAAATTCAGCCGTTTTATTGTAATTCTGGGTTCTGGGTCTTATTCAGATCCAGAACCCGGATCGGGTCATCAAACAGAACCTTCTCAGTCCCTTCCTGGTTTCTGCATCTGTTCTTACCGCTAAGAACAGATGCAGCGGTAAGTCAATCAGGTTCTGTTGTTGTCCTTCAGAACCAGGCAGCTCAGTGGACCCGGTTTCCTGATCATGTGACTGAGGAACAGGCGGACCGCTCCAGAGAACCGGACCTCCTCCTTCCAGGGTCGTCTCAAGGATCTCGGTCCATGTTCTCTTCAGCCAATCAGAACCTTGTTGGTTCCACAGAACTCCGGCTCTGGGTTCTGGAGCGTTTAGTGATTAATTCATGCAGAAACACAGAAACTGCTAACGGACCTTTTGGGCTCGGTACCAGTCTGGTGAGATCCTGGGGGGGGATAAATCGATTTAATTGATTCATTCCAATTTACCATTTATTAAGATTTATTTTTGGAAAATAAGAACTTTTTTTGGGCTTCCATGAGGAGAAGAGCAGCAAAGATGAATATATGTTTAGCAAAATATGTTGTTAAAATATTATAAAGGGAACTTTCTTTTTAACATAAACACTTTAATTTACTCATTTACTTGTTTTTTAGGTTATTTAAAAATTAGACCAGTGGAGTGAAGCCTGATTTTAGCTCATTATTAAAGCCACCAGCAGCAAACATTTAGTTTTAGTCGTTTACCACCGCAGGGCGGCCATCTTGTTTCACAGCTTGGGTTGAATTCAGGTTTAACCTCCAGACCAAATGTTTGACATGAAGGAGATTTTAAAATCGTTTCTTTAATTTATTTTAGTAAATTGAAAAGGAGGGGAACATCGATTAACTGGATTTGATCAAATAAAACCAGAGATTTTATGTTGCCCAGCTCTAAGGACTATTTCCACGCCTCAAGCTTCTCAGGAACATCAACAGATTTCATGGAAACATGATGTCTCGTTGTCTCTGCGTGTTCTATGCGTGTTCTCTGCATATTCTATGCGTGTTCTCTGTGTGTTCTACACATGTTCTATGCGTGTTTTATGTGTGTTCTCTGCGTGTTTTATATGTGTTCTCTGCGTGTTCTCTGTGTGTTCTATGTGTGTTCTATGCATGTTTTATATGTGTTCTCTGCGTGTTCTCTGTGTGTTCTATGCATGTTCTCTGCGTGTTTTATGTGTGTTCTCTGCATATTCTATGCGTGTTCTCTGCGTGTTCTATGCGTGTTCTATGTGTTTTCTATGCGTGTTCTCTGCATGTTCTCTGCGTGTTCTATGCGTGTTCTATGCGTGTTTTATGCGTGTTCTCTGCGTGTTCTATGTGTGTTCTCTGTGTGTTCTCTGTGTGTTCTCTGCGTGCTCTCTGCGTGTTTTATGCATGTTCTCTGCGTGTTTTATGCATGTTCTCTGCGTGTTCTATGCATGTTCTATGCGTGTTTTATGCATGTTCTCTGCGTGTTTTATGCGTGTTCTCTGCGTGTTTTATGCATGTTCTCTGCGTGTTTTATGCATGTTCTCTGCGTGTTTTATGCATGTTCTCTGCGTGTTCTATGCGTGTTTTATGCGTGTTCTCTGCGTGTTTTATGCGTGTTCTCTGCGTGTTCTATGCTTTCTGCGGGGCTCCTGAGCCACTTTCAGAGTCAGAGTCCGTCCCAACGCTGCGGCGGCTGATTGGCGGTTCCCAGCCAATCAGCCGCCGCAGCTCGTTAAGGTCGGGCTTAAAGCATCTCCTTTGATGCAGCCAGGTGTGCTCAGCACCGTCTCTACCTGTGGTTCTGATGAACAGCCAGGGAGAACCCTGTTCCAGCTGACAGAACCAAGTGGACCTCATGCAGCCACATCTTTAATGTGTCTCAGAAACATCAGAACCGCTCCAGCCTGGACTCCACCTTCACTGGTTCTAGCTGCAGGAGATAAGACCCGAGGCTGCGTTGGGCCGGGTCAGCACCAGAACCGTGTCCTGCAGACGTCTGCAGACCACCAGAGCAACAACACGTTCAGCCAGCAGGCTGAGGTTCTGCACGGTACCACAACACACCGGCCCCCTGCGGTTCTGGCCGACCACAGAGTCAGGTCAGCAGAACCGGATCAGACGCGTGTGTCTCACCCGCTCTTTGTAGTAGAAGGAGGAGATGGAGACGGTGTCTTTGTCGGAGCGGGTGGGGCTGCCGCTGTAGAGCCGCAGGGTGTTCTGGGACTCGGAGCGCATCTTCATGGGGGTCAGAACCCCGCTGTGATAGGCCGACAGAGCCGACAGGGACCTAAACACACAGAGAGGAACGTCAGCTCAACAGTCTAGTCTTACATCAGAGGGAACACCTGCCTGAGATCTTTACCTGGGAGTGGGTTCTGTGGGCGGGGCTGAGCGGTGCATGGTGATTGGCCGGGTGAAGTAAACCAGACAGCCGGTGCCGCAGAAACGAGCTCCGGACGTGCGAGGAAACGGGATGTTGGCGTCCTGACAGGAAGAGAAGCGTTACGCTGCTGAAGAGCAGGATCATGGTCTTCATCAGCGAGCAGAAGTTTCACCTGGTAGGAGCCGTACGTGTTGCTGACCCGAGGAAAGGCCTGCAGGGACGGCGTGACGGGGTTGGACAGGACAAACGGGCCTGAGGAAGGACTGTCCTCCTGGGTCTGAGGGAGGCAGACAGGAACAATGATGCTGGCGCCCCCTGCAGGCGGACCTTTCAGTTACACAGCCAACAGCTTAATACGGCGGTCCTGTAGGAGGCGCCAGAGCTGGAGAACAACTTGAGGGGAACGTCTGAAGGTTCAGACTCGGTTCTATGGCCCAGGTTCTGATGTTCTCACCATATCGGACTCCAGGCAAGACACAAGCTGCCGGACACACGGCTCCAGACAGTTCTGGTTCCTCTTCACCTTCTGCAGAGACGTGTCTGTCAGGATCTGAGACGGGGAGACATCAGGAGTCAGAGCAGCCGGTTCTGATCCAGCCTTCATTCCTGAAGGTCTCACAGCGATTCAGATGCATTTTAATCATGAAGCTCCGACAGAGAACAGCAGGACAGCTGAAGATCAGCTGAAGGACCTCCTGTTACAGACCCAAACCTCTCTTTACTGGACCCAAGCCTCAGTCACAGAACCCAGAGGTCCACAGCTGAGCCGCTGGAGACTTACCTTCTGGATCTTGATCTTCATGGCCGAGGGGATGGTGGTCGGGGAGACGAACTGGAAGGAGGGGGCTGCGTTGTTGGGGTACTGAACGGGAAACTTCACGACCAGGTGAACCTGATGGCTGCCGAAGTGGGCCGACACCACGCAGCTCCGGTTCATGGCGTCCATCTGACCACAAGCGCACAGAGTGAACAGGTGGAGCACAGAGTGAACAGGTGAGCACACAGAGTGAACAGGTGGAGCACAGAGTGAACAGGTGGAGCACAGAGTGAACAGGTGGAGCACAGAGTGAACAGGTGGCACACAGAGTGAACAGGTGGAGCACACAGAGTGAACAGGTGGAGCACACAGAGTGAACAGGTGGAGCGCAGAGTGAACAGGTGGAGCACAGAGTGAACAGGTGGAGCACAGAGTGAACAGGTGGAGCACACAGAGTGAACAGGTGGAGCGCACAGAGTGAACAGGTGGAGCACACAGAGTGAACAGGTGGAGCGCACAGAGTGAACAGGTGGAGCACAGAGTGAACAGGTGGAGAACACAGAGTGAACAGGTGGAGCACAGAGTGAACAGGTGGAGCACAGAGTAAACAGGTGGAGCACAGAGTGAACAGGTGGAGAACACAGAGTGAACAGGCGGAGCACAGAGAGAACAGGTGGAGCACACAGAGTGAACAGGTGGAGCACAGAGTGAACAGGCGGAGCACAGAGTGAACAGGTGGAGCACAGAGTGCACAGGTGGAGCACAGAGTGAACAGGTGGAGAACACAGAGTGAACAGGTGGAGCACAGAGTGAACAGGTGGAGCACAGAGTGAACAGGTGGAGCACAGAGTGAACAGGCGGAGCACAGAGTGAACAGGTGGAGAACACAGAGTGAACAGGTGGAGCACAGAGTGAACAGGCGGAGAACACAGAGTGAACAGGTGGAGCACAGAGTGAACAGGTGGAGAACACAGAGTGAACAGGTGGAGCACAGAGTGAACAGGTGGAGCACACAGAGTGAACAGGTGGAGCGCACAGAGTGAACAGGTGGAGCGCACAGAGTGAACAGGTGGAGCACACAGAGTGAACAGGTGGAGCGCACAGAGTGAACAGGTGGAGCACAGAGTGAACAGGTGGAGAACACAGAGTGAACAGGTGGAGCACAGAGTGAACAGGTGGAGCACAGAGTGCACAGGTGGAGCACAGAGTGAACAGGTGGAGAACACAGAGTGAACAGGTGGAGCACAGAGTGAACAGGCGGAGAACACAGAGTGAACAGGTGGAGCACAGAGTGAACAGGCGGAGAACACAGAGTGAACAGGTGGAGCACAGAGTAAACAGGTGGAGCACAGAGTGAACAGGCGGAGCACAGAGTGCACAGGTGGAGCACAGAGTGAACAGGTGGAGAACACAGAGAGAACAGGTGGAGCACACAGAGTGAACAGGTGGAGCACAGAGTGAACAGGTGGAGCACAGAGTGAACAGGTGGAGCACAGAGTGAACAGGTGGAGCACAGAGTGAACAGGTGGAGAACACAGAGTGAACAGGTGGAGCACAGAGTGAACAGGTGGAGCACAGAGTGAACAGGTGGAGCACACAGAGTGAACAGGTGGAGCACAGAGTGAACAGGTGGAGCACACAGAGTGAACAGGTGGAGCACAGAGAGAACAGGTGGAGCACAGAGTGAACAGGTGGAGCACAGAGTGAACAGGTGGAGCACAGAGAGAACAGGTGGAGCACACAGAGTGAACAGGTGGAGCACAGAGAGAACAGGTGGAGCACACAGATGGACCCAGACGTTCTCCTGAACCTCACCTCCACGTTGACGTTCCTGATCTGCAGGTTGACCAGAGAGAACTCCTGCTGCAGAGTCTGAGCCAGACCAGAACCTGCAGCCGGGTCAGAACGCCCGCCGTCCTGATCTGAGAGGAGGAGAGCAGAACCAGAGTTCAGGCTGCGGCGGTACTGAGTTCTAAGAGACGAGACCTTCAGGGTTTCTATAGAAATACAGCTTCTGGTTAGTAAGAGTTCACACCTGGTTACTGACTACTTTATTCTAGCAAGTTTAAACTGAAACATCTATACTAAAATGTTATTTTAAGGAAGTTTAAACTAAAACATTTTTCCTAAGATATTATTTTAGCAAGTTTAAACTAAAACATTTTTCCTCAAATTTAATTTTAGGAAGTTTAAACTAAAACATTTTTCATAAGATTTAATTTTAGGAAGTTTAAACTGAAACATATTGCCATTTAGGAAGACAGTGAACTTGGTTTTCCTGCAGTTAACATAGATTTAATTAAAACACTAGACTGAGAAACACCAGTGGCAGACGAGAGAAATCTGTGGGTTAAAACCCAGATGGACAATAGATAATGATGTCATCAGCATAAAACATAATTTAGCATTTAATACATTTTCAGCAGGATTGTTTTATTAAGAGAGAACAAGCTCTGAATATTCTATTAAGTGTTTCCTGACTATCTTTTAACTCCATGGTGCGTCCAAGTCCAGTCACACTCTGGATAATCGATACTGAAAGCATCCAAAATGGTTTAATATGATAAATATCAGCAAGGACTCAGTCAACCCTTCCGCTGTAGCTGGATTTAAATAAATCTAAACAACGTTCCAGACTGACCGCTGTTTAAA
Organism: Fundulus heteroclitus; assembly: GCF_011125445.2. Taxonomy (NCBI): domain Eukaryota; kingdom Metazoa; phylum Chordata; class Actinopteri; order Cyprinodontiformes; family Fundulidae; genus Fundulus; species Fundulus heteroclitus. The sequence continues at coordinate 421,939 of NC_046364.1, forward strand.
ATGATCTAAACCTCCTGGCACAAAGATTTAAATCATTTCAACCTTTATTTTGTTCTATCGCCTCTGAACGTCCCTGAGCAGAACTTGGACCTTCAAGAAAAGCAGAAGAACTCGTTCAACATCATCAGGTGACCGTGATCTGCCTGGAAGCCCAATTATTAATTAAGCCGTTAATTACTGGGAGATGTTCTTCCAGAGGGAACCTGTGTTAGAGACCGCAGCTAAACAGAAATGAACTGGACTGTGTAACCTCAAAGGTTATTTCTGCCTCAGAAGATCTAAACTTCCAGAACCGCGGTCCAGTTTCTGGTCCTACCCAGCAGGCTGTCTGCAGCCCGCCCCGTGCTCTGCTGGCCCTCGGCCTCCTGGGAGGTCGGGGACTTCTCCGACTCCACGGCGAGGCTCATCCCCTCCATCAGCTCCTCCACCGTGTCGCTGACGCACAGCTACAGGAACAGAGCAGCCAATCAGAGAGCAGCCAATCAGAGAGCAGTCTGTGCGAGCCCGACCCGAAAGCTTCTGCACCGACCTTCTGCAGCTGAGGGTCCACCCTCCATATCCTCAGAGTCTGGTCTCTGGACCAGGTCACCAGCTGGAAGTCCTTGGAGCCTGGACAGCAGCAGACAGAGAGACTGAGCGTCCAGAACCGAGGCGGCCCGGTGGGTCGGGGCGCGGCTCTCACCTTCCTTCTGCGGCCGCCACTGGAACTCCAGCACCACGTCGTCGTGTCCAACGAAGGCGTGCACGGGGCTGTTGAGGTCCAGCGTGCTCCACAGCAGCAGACTGTTCTCCCTCCTCAGCTGAGGAACCATGACGGTGACGAGCCCGTTGGAGAACGGCTGAGAACGCAGAGGCAGACGTTAGGAGACGGACGCTGATCGCTGTTCTGCAGGTGGTCCAGCGGGCCGGGACTCACCGTGTACCTGGCCTTCCACACCGGCACCTGGCAGGACAGGATGTTCAGGTACTTCCTGGGCTGCCGGTAATCCCAGAACTACACAAACACACCCAGAAAGGTTCGTTAAGGGGCGTTCTGGTGGTTCTGTCCTAACTCTGAACGCCTGGGATCCAAACCCGTCTCCAGGAGGAGAACTAGAACCGGACTCTGGGTCAGAGAGCGGATCACCTGCTGCTCTGCAGGTTTCCAGCCAGCAGCCTGATGGACCTCCTGCTTTTAAAGGAGAACCATCAGGACGGTCCATGTGTGTCCTCACCCTGACAGAGTTGTCCTGGCTGGACGTGGCGAAGATGAACTCGTTGTCTGGATGCCAGTCCAGGCCGTGGATCTTGGACAGGTGAGCGGCCAGGTACTCCACCGCCGTGTTGGGTTTCTGTTCAGAGACACCAAGCCAGAAACGCAGCGTGACCCAGAGGACGCTGCCACACACTGCCGGACAGCAGGAAAACCTTTAAGCTTTTATAAGGTCTCCCATATAAGAGAACCTAAGCAGATTCAGAAATGACAGGTGAGGGTGTCAGGGTTGGATATAACCGGCCAATCGGCTGCTGGATCACCTCAGGAAACACCAAAATGAGTCTGTAAAGGGGACAGAGTTTCTCTACAGAGCTCGGTTTCTACTTCCGTTTAGGTCTCTGCTGCTTCTAGAACCAGTCCAAGGCTAAAAAACACACAGAGGGTTTTTAGCAATAAATAACTATTTTGTTGGTGTCTATAAAACTATAAAAAATTATTACATCATGCTGCAACTCCAGTTGGTTTGAATTAGTTATTTATGTTTATGCTAGGTTGTTAGGTTTGTCTTTGTCTCACCTCCCACCCCTCCTGGTTTGTGCAGGCTAGCCTTTGTGTATAAACTCCCCTGTGTTCATGTGGAAGGTCAGTTTTTGGTTCGTTATCCTGAGTTAAGTCGGCCTTAGTTTGTTTCTTTTGGGCCCGTTTTGTTATATTTTTGAGATTTGATGTTGGAAGTCTTTTGTGAACAATGTTTGGAAAAATAAATAGAAAATACTTTTTTACATCTGCCTTTGTCCTTGCACCTTACTGGCCAGACCGTCACAGGGCGTGGTCAGCTTTAGCTAATTTGCATAAAGGTGACAGCAGGATTTTGTGTGAAACCTGTAATGAACCTGTTTGGCCTTTAGGCCGGTCTGAACGGTAAAGGAAGCAGGTCCCTTTAACGCTCAGAGAGGTTCAGGGTGCCGCTGAGCAGAACTTTCTGCACCGCTATCCTCGCGGTTCTGATCCGTCTCCTGTTGGGAACGTTTGGAGAACCAGACCTGCTGAGTTTGGCTTCAGGTAACAGAATAAAATTCCTACCATTTATGTCTCACCAAACCTTTCTGGGCCCCAGCGCTGGATGCTGAACAATCGGATTCACTGAGCCCGGGTCAGGAATCCGGTTCTAGGAGCGAAGGCCAGAACCAAGGAGCCGGACAGAACAGGGAGCTGATGGTCTCACCCTTTTGTCCCAGATGCGGACGTCTCCGTCATGACTGGATGCCAGCAGGTGCTGGTTCCTCCGGTTCCACTTCACCTGAGCCGCTCCGGCTGAGACACACAAGGAACCAGAAGTCAGTCCAGAACTCCTGAGCGTTCCTCAGAGTTCAGTGGGAGGCGGTGCGTTCAGGAAAGCTGGGAAACGAGGAGAGGCCTGGACACTCACCGACAGCAGAGAGCGCCACCGTGGGTTTCCGAGTGTCTCTGTGGAATCAGACAAACACGAGTTCAGTCACTGAGAACATCGGTCCACTCTCAGCGGCGCCGCTGGCCAGAACCTCCTGTGTGGGCTACCGGGTCCCACCGGGTCAGTCCGGTGCTGAAAAATGTTCTGGTAAACCGTCATGAAGTGAGCCGCTGTCAGGCTCTCTAGAACCGCCGTGGTTCTGGATCCCTGACCGGGTCTGCGGTTCCCCTCACCTGGTGTCCCAGATGTAGATGTAGGTGTCCACGGAGCTGGTGACCAGGAACTCCGGGTCGAACCAGGACCAGTCCAGATCGCTGAAAGCAAACACACCACAGTGAGTCTCTCACCTGCAGACAGGTGAGTCTGCTTTGGGTCTGGGCTCACCTGATGACCCGGGTGTGTCCCTGCAGGGAGGAGTGGGCCTCTCCACAGCCGTCCCTCCACGAGTACAGATCCACACGCTGGTTGCTCTGAGAACACACACAATGTCCCGTTGGACCACAGAACCGATCAGAACCGTTCATACCGACTCTATCATGCACGTGTGTCCCTGCATGAGACCAGCTGAAGGTTCTACAAAGTCCATCGGGTCTCTGGATCTTCAGCCGCAACCTTTCTCCACCGGACTGGGTCCAAACTGTTTGTCAGAAAGAAAACTAAAGTTCTGGTCCAGAGAACCAGTTTAAGATCAGAACCTTCAAGCCTGCAGCTGCACACCAGGACCAGCTAAAGTCTTCTGAGGAGACAAAGGCTGGACAGCATGAAGGAACGTGGAGGAGGACTGCAGAGTAGTGGCAGCATGATGCTGCGGGCCTCTCTGGCCATGAGCGGTACCGCTACGTTCTCTATGGAGAAGATGCTGGGGGGGGGGGGTAAATATTAACAAACTTAATGAGTTAAATGTCACGGTGTTAACTCTCAGGACCTGCTGGTAAAACGTGTTTCCTGGACTCATTATCCAATGAGCAACAGTGTAATAATACGGTTAATAACAGAAAGGACCACCCGCCCAGAGCGCCTCCATCTTTGAGGAATTGTCCACTTGGAAAAAGAACCAGAACCAAGAACTAGGCGACCCTGGACTGCGGGCTGAGAGTCTGACCCGGCTGGTGGAGCAGAACCACCGTGTGCTGATAGAAACTCACCGAGGCGGCGAAGACGTGAGCCTCCGACCGGTGCCGGTTCCACTGGACCGTCCCCACGTCCCACTTACTGTGGCGGCCGATTTTCCTCGGCGCTTCAGACGGAGCCTCCAGGTTCACCATGTAGAGGAAGCGGCGGCTGAACAGCAACAAAGAGACGGCAGCCGTCAGTCAGCAGAACCTGCAGAACAGCTGAAGGTTCTCAGAGGAGAACCAGAACACGTTTAGTAGAAAACTGCCCCTTAGCCCCTCTACAAAATGGGAAAGAACGGAGAACCTCCCATAGACGTCGTGGTCTTCAGAACCCTGGAAGAAAGCAGCTGCTGACCCAAACGGGTCCAACTGGACCTGAGACCAGCAGGCCGGACAGTGAGAACATCATGAATGGTTCTGCTGGTCCAGGTCAGCTGTGTGAGCTGGACCAGCAGAACCAGCGGGAGCAGAACCAGCGGCCGCGGCAGCAGAGCTTACCCTGACAGCACGGCGTGAGCGCCCAGGCAGTCCACGGACATGGCGGTGGCCTGAAACACAACACAGCCTGGTTAGTGGCGGCGCCGGCCCGGTTCCCCCGGGCCAGAACCAGAACTCCATCTGTCACAGCGTTCTTGAAGTGTCCCGCTACATCAGAACCTCAGACAGTGATGGACAGGATGTTTCAAACTGATAGCTCAGGTGGGTCACTGGGAGGATTGCTGCCGGGTCAGAACCAGAACTTTCTAGAACTGTGGCTTTAAAGCAGCCTCAGCTTTAGTATCCTGACCTGAAATCCAATATGGCCGCTCTGATCTGATCTGTGTGGCTAAAGCTTGGAGCTAACAGCCTTTAGCGTCCAGGTAGCTGCAGGTGAGGAGAACCATTCACTGGTGGTTCTGCTGGTGGGACAACTGGACCCGTTACCGTAGCAACACATCCTGGACTCTAGATGTCACGTGACCACGGTTACTCTGCAGCACGTGATTTAACGTGATCACAGCATCTCCTCACCATGAACCCCCCAAAACTTAAAGACACAACCGACTCGGTTCTGCAGGTGAGCTGTTCCCGGCAGCTTCGACTCAAAAGAGCTTCCGGTCAGAAACACCTGAGCTTCCGGTCAGAAACACCTGAGTCACCATAAACAATGTAAACTAGCACCTGAGCGTCCCGAAACTCCACCACCACATTCTCGCTGCTCCAGCGCGCCGCCATCTTTGCTTCCTTTCCAACTGTCAACAAAACACCACGTGACCTTGATGAGCTCAGATGATGCGTTCAGGGACGCTAGAGCCACCGTTCAGTGAATCATGGTGTGGTTCCTTAGAGGCCGGTTCCGGACGGCTTTTATTCGCGTCTCTGCTTCAGAACAAGTGGATCATAAGTAGGTCGCTGGCGGGTTCTGTAGAACCTGAAGAGGAGGAACCATTTAATTCAGGTGTGTTGGACCAGCGCCACACACCTCTACCTGTCTAAGCCTCGCATCGTTGCAGGTAATCCAGGAATCGCTTCCTGCTGCTCTCTACTAAACCAGCTCAGATGATCTGAACATCATGAGGACTGAAGGCTCGTTTATTTATCGCTTTTCTGCCTTTTCCTCCTCAGATCTTCTAATATTCTCTGTTTATCTAATATTCTCTCCTCACATCGTCTCTCTGTGTCGGATGTAAACGAATCATGGAAGTTCCTGCGCGCATGACGCATTTAAAGCCGTCCTACGTCAGCACTCGGTTTCCTCGCCTCTGATTGGTCACTGAAGGTGCGGACGCCAAACCAAGATGGCGCCGACCCAGGTGGAGCATGTTGTCGCGGACGCTGGAGCGTTTTTAAAGCAAGCTCCGCTGCAGGTGAGTGTTCCAGGTGTGACCAGGTGTTCTGAGAGCATCAGGTGAGTCAGGCTCCAGGTGGCGGAGCTGCGGCCGGGGAGAGGCTCCGCGGTCTGGCCGGGAACGGGGGCTTCTGAGCGGACGGGTTGTGGCCTGGATCCGCTGCCAGGGAGCCTGAAGGTTTTTATCCAGGCCAGGTACCGGAATACAGGTGTGCTGCAGGTATACGGCGTTGTTGTCTATGTCTAGCATCACCCGCAGAACCGACCTGTGATCAGCCAGAAGTGGCATCACTGTGACGTCACAGAGCTGGGTCAGCCGGTGGCGCACTGCTTGTTGGGAAATGGAACCTGTGGCGTCAGCACCAACAGGGGGTCCACTGACCTGCAGCCACCAGGTGCCCAGGTGAGAAAGGCACCTGGTGGCTGCAGAGGTTCATCAAACATCCACCTGCTGATGGTTCAGGACGTCTGAGACTCGGCACCAGCAGAACAAAGCAGACTACCTGGAACCCCCTCAGCACCTGGGAAGCCAGCTGTGCTACCTGTGGACCTAGAGACAATAATTCTAGATCCATTACCAGGTAGAACACTGACAGTCACCCTGAAGCTAAACTTTCTGCGTGTTTAAACTTTAGTTTCCCACGCAGAGCAGTGATCTCAGTGTTCGTTCTTAACCTGCTTCAGCTCACCTGAGGTAAATGATCAGGTGATTAGGGTGATTCAGGACACCGGCCCTTTAAGACCGCTGCGGTAGACTAAATCTTTCTGTAATTTTAATCACTGAATGAGGAACAAAGCAGAAAATGTTCCAGCTACTGGACGTTATAGGAAACAAGCTTATCCATAAAATAGAAATTATATTGATCGATACGGATAATTATCAACAAGTTCTAAACATTTATCTTAAGTGCAGCCCTGGGCATTTTATGCTGTTACTTAGCAACCTAGCGAGCTTGGTTCCCGGGTCTGCGTTGTGATTGGTTGGGCGGATGTGATGATGTAATATTAACCTACATGATAGAAAGTAAAAGGAAAGAAAACTTTTCCCTATTGATTGATATATATTATTATTAAATTATCATCCAGCACTACTAGGTAGATGACCTTCATAAACCTGAGTAACTAGTAACTATTAACTATTAACTGTTAACTAGTAACTATTAACCAGTAACTATTACCCAGTATTTTTAAACTTGTAACTATTAACCAGTAACTATTAACCAGTATTTTTTTAACTTGTAACTATTAACCAGTAACTATTAACCAGTATTTTTAAACTTGTAACTATTAACCAGTAACTATTAACCAGTAACTATTAACCAGTTACTTAGCAACCTAGCGAGCTTGGTTCCCGGGTCTGCGTTGTGATTGGTTGGGCGGATGTGATGATGTAATATTAACCTACATGATAGAAAGTAAAAGGAAAGAAAACTTTTCCCTATTGATTGATATATATTATTATTAAATTATCATCCAGCACTACTAGGTAGATGACCTTCATAAACCTGAGTAACTATTAACTAGTAACTATTAACCAGTAACTGTTAACTAGTAACTATTAACCAGTAACTATTACCCAGTATTTTTAAACTTGTAACTATTAACCAGTAACTATTAACCAGTAACTATTAACCAGTATTTTTTTAACTTGTAACTATTAACCAGTAACTATTAACCAGTATTTTTTTAACTTGTAACTATTAACCAGTAACTATTAACCAGTAACTATTAACCAGTATTTTTTAAACTTATAACTATTAACCAGTAAGTAGTAACTATTAACCAGTAACTATTAACCAGTAACTATTAACCAGTATTTTTTTACTTGTAACTATTAACCAGTATTTTTAAACTTGTAACTATTAACCAGTAACTATTAACCAGTATTTTTTTACTTGTAACTATTAACCAGTAACTATTAACCAGTATTTTTAAACTTGTAACTATTAACCAGTAACTATTAACCAGTATTTTTAAACTTATAACTATTAACCAGTAACTATTAACTATTAACCAGTAACTATTAACTATTAACCAGTAAGTAGTAACTATTAACCAGTAACCAGTAACTATTAACCAGTAACTATTAACCAGTATTTTTTTACTTGTAACTATTAACCAGTAACTATTAACCAGTATTTTTAAACTTGTAACTATTAACCAATAACTATTAACCAGTAAGTAGTAACTATTAACCAGTAACCAATAACTATTAACCAGTATTTTTTTAACTTGTAACTATTAACCAGTAACTATTAACCAGTATTTTTAAACGTATAACTATTAACCAGTAACTATTAACTATTAACCAGTAAGTAGTAACTATTAACCAGTATTTTTTTTAACTTGTAACTATTAACCAGTAACTATTAACCAGTATTTTTAAACTTGTAACTATTAACCAGTAACTATTAACCAGTAACTATTAACCAGTATTTTTTTTACTTGTAACTATTAACCAGTATTTTTAAACTTGTAACTATTAACCAGTAACTATTAACCAGTATTTTTAAACTTGTAACTATTAACCAGTAACTATTAACCAGTATTTTTTTACTTGTAACTATTAACCAGTAACTATTAACCAGTATTTTTAAACTTGTAACTATTAACCAGTAACTATTAACCAGTATTTTTAAACTTATAACTATTAACCAGTAACTATTAACTATTAACCAGTAACTATTAACTATTAACCAGTAAGTAGTAACTATTAACCAGTAACCAGTAACTATTAACCAGTAACTATTAACCAGTATTTTTTTACTTGTAACTATTAACCAGTAACTATTAACCAGTATTTTTAAACTTGTAACTATTAACCAATAACTATTAACCAGTAAGTAGTAACTATTAACCAGTAACCAATAACTATTAACCAGTATTTTTTTTAACTTGTAACTATTAACCAGTAACTATTAACCAGTATTTTTAAACGTATAACTATTAACCAGTAACTATTAACTATTAACCAGTAAGTAGTAACTATTAACCAGTAACTATTAACTATTAACCAGTAAGTAGTAACTATTAACCAGTAACTATTAACTATTAACCAGTAAGTAGTAACTATTAACCAGTAACCAGTAACTATTAACCAGTATTTTTTTAACTTGTAACTATTAACCAGTAACTATTAACCAGTATTTTTTTAACTTGTAACTATTAACCAGTAACTATTAACCAGTATTTTTTTTAACTTGTAACTATTAACCAGTAACTATTAACCAGTATTTTTTTACTTGTAACTATTAACCAGTAACTATTAACCAGTATTTTTAAACTTGTAACTATTAACCAGTAACTATTAACCAGTATTTTTAAACTTGTAACTATTAACCAGTAACTATTAACCAGTATTTTTAAACTTGTAACTATTAACCAGTAACTATTAACTATTAACCAGTAAGTAGTAACTATTAACCAGTAACCAGTAACTATTAACCAGTATTTTTTTTAACTTGTAACTATTAACCAGTAACTATTAACCAGTATTTTTAAACTTATAACTATTAACCAGTAACTATTAACCAGTAACCAGTAACTATTAACCAGTAACTATTTACCAGTATTTTTTTTAACTTGTAACTATTAACCAGTAACTATTAACCAGTATTTTTAAACTTGTAACTATTAACCAATAACTATTAACCAGTAACTAGTCCTCAGCTTGAATCAACTGGACCAGGTAGTTAACCTTTATGTCAGGCGTAGTAAAGCCCTTCCTGGGCCGCAGCACTAAGAAGGAACCGTGTGGCTCAGAGCGGCTCTAGCGCCACCTAGAGTCCATCTCAGCACCGCTGGCCTGATGTTGGGTTCTGCTGCAGGAGTTCGGCCAGAACATCTACACCCTGAGAGAGGTTCTGGACGAGATCAGAGACCGAGCCACCAGGAGGAGCCTGGCCTTCCTGCCGTACCAGCTCACCTTCAAGGAGCCGCACCCAGAACACATCAGAACCGGTGAGTAACCCGGTCCACAACGCACTAGAACACATCAGAACCGGTGAGTAACCCGGTCCACAACACACCAGAACCGCATCAGAACCTAAACTCCGAAGCAGCCAGGAACTGCAGAACTTGACTGTCAGCGATTTAAACATGGGAACTGTTAGAACCCATGTGAAGTTCTGGTGGGATGTTATGATGGTTCTGTTTTTAGTGTTAGAACCTAAGTGAAGTTCTGGTCGGATGTTCTGATGGTTCTGTTTTCAGTGTTAGAACCCAAGTGAAGTTCTGGTCGGATGTTCTGATGGTTCTGTTTTCAGTGTTAGAACCTAAGTGAAGTTCTGGTGGGATGTTCTGATGGTTCTGTTTTCAGTGTTAGAACCTAAGTGAAGTTCTGGTGGGATGTTCTGATGGTTCTGTTTTCAGTGACGGAGTTCTCCAAGAAGACCGGAGACTACCCGAGCCTGTCCGCCACCGACATCAAGGTTCTGGCTCTGACCTACCAGCTGGAGCTGGAGCACGTTGGATCGCAGCACCTGAAGACAGAACCGCAGCTCAAGGTACCGGCTCAGTGTTCCTGGGTTCCATCAGAACTTCTGACCAGGTTCTGGCCATCAGTAACTGTGGAACCGCCGGTTTCAGGTGAACATTCAGAGCACGCAGCGCCACCCAGAGGCTCCGGTGAACATCGCAGGGTTCCACTTGCCCTCTAAGGTACAGAACCGCTGAGTGGGTTCTACGTCCAGGTGCTGGTGCAGGTAACCTGAGTCCTGGTTCTGTCTCCTCAGAGGTCCGCAGAGGCCCAGAACCCGGGACCGACTCAGACGGACACGGACCGGTCCGGCCAGTCGGACCGGTTCAACAGCTTCCAGTTCTGGAGGGATCCGCTGCCCTGCATCCAGAAAGACCTGCTGGACCTGCTGGTGGGTCAGCGCCTTCAGACGGAACCGTCCCTCAGCCGGCGGACCTTCGGTCTTAACGGGCTGTGGTTCTGTTCCGTCAGGGTCCGACAGAGTCCGTGAAGACGGACCGCAGACAGACGGACACGCAGGCGTCCTGCGAGACGGCAGAACTTTTCAACAGCTTCCAGTTCTGGAGAGATCCGCTGCCCAGCATCGACGACGACCTGCTGGCTCTACTGGTGAGGCTGTTCTGCCCCGGTTCTGGACCGGTTCTGCCCCGGTTCTGGACCGGTTCTGCCCCGGACCGGTTTTGGACCGGACCGGTTCTGCCCCGGTTCTGCCCCAGACCGGTTCTGCCCCGGAACGGATCTGGACCGGTTCCGCCCGGAACGGTTTTGGACCGGTTATGGACCGGTTCTGTCCCGGACCGGTTCTGCCCCGGGACGGTTCTGCTGTGGACCGGTTCTGGACCGGTTGTTCTCCTGCAGTCTGACGAACAGCAGAAAGATGCAGCTCTGTCTGTTTCCAGGACGTGGGCGGAGCCTCACCATCTACGGCGGAGGGGGCGGGCCCAGCGGCGGCAGAGGACCAATCAGACGACGAGGATAAAGAGAACGAACCCAATGAGGAGGAGGAGGAGGAGGAGGAAGGTGGTTCTGGAGGCTGGATCACTCCCAGCAACATCAGACAGGTGAAGATGCAGTCAGCTGATTGGACGGAAGCGGCGGACGTCAGAGTCGGGTGTCTGACCACCGACTTCGCCATGCAGGTACCGTCAGCAGAACTGTGTGACCCGGCTGAGGAGGTCCACTTTAAAACATGTTCCCCTGGTTCTCTCCAGAACGTTCTGATCCAGATGGGCCTCCATGTTCTGTCTGTGAACGGCTTGGTGATCAAGCAGGCCAGGAACTACGTTCTCAGGTGTCACGCCTGCTTCAAGTGAGTGGAACACCTGCAGAGGTTCTGAGATGCTGCAGAACCTTCTGTGAAGGTTTTCTAGTTCCTTCATTCATTCAGAACAGCCCCGGTTCCTCTGGGAGGTTCTGAAGCCCGCAGGAACCGGGTCTGTTCCAAGGTTCACCTGAACGTGTTTGATTTCCAGGACGACCAGCAACATGAACAAGTTCTTCTGTCCTCACTGCGGGAACCCGACCCTGAAGAAGCTGGCCGTGACCATCGGCGCCGACGGCGGCGTTCTCATGCACTTCTCCAAGAACCCCAAAGTTCTGAACCCCCGAGGGCAGCGGGTGAGGAGCCGTCTGGTCTTTCTGGTTGTTTACGGGTTCCACAGGGTTCCTCTGGGTTCCACAGGGTTCCTCTGATTCCACAGGGTTCCTCTGGGTTCCACAGGGTTCCTCTGGGTTCCTCTGGGTTCCACAGGGTTCCTCTGGGTTCCTCTGGTTCCACAGGGTTCCTCGGGTTCCACAGGGTTCCTCTGGGTTCCACAGGGTTCCTCTGGGTTCCTCAGGGTTCCTCTGGTTCCACAGGGTTCCTCTGGGTTCCACAGGGTTCCTCTGGGTTCCTCAGTTCCTCTGGTTCCTCAGGTTCCACAGGGTTCCTCTAGGTTCCACAGGGTTCCTCTGATTCCTCAGGTTCCACAGGGTTCCTCTGGGTTCCACAGGGTTCCTCTGGGTTCCACAGGGTTCCTCTGGGTTCCTCAGTTCCTCTGGTTCCTCAGGTTCCACAGGGTTCCTCTAGGTTCCACAGGGTTCCTCTGATTCCTCAGGTTCCACGGGGTTCCTCTGGTTCCACATGGTTCCTCAGGTTCCACAGGGTTCCTCTGGGTTCCACAGGGTTCCACTGGGTTCCTCTGGTTCCACAGGGTTCCTCTGATTCCTCAGGTTCCACGGGGTTCCTCTGGTTCCACATGGTTCCTCAGGTTCCACATGGTTCCTCAGGTTCCACATGGTTCCTCAGGGTTCCTCTGGTTCCACAGGGTTCCTCTGGTTCCACATGGTTCCTCAGGTTCCACATGGTTCCTCAGGTTCCACATGGTTCCTCAGGTTCCACAGGGTTCCTCAGGTTCCACAGGGTTCCTCTGGGTTCCACAGGGTTCCTCTGGGTTCCTCCTTCTGAACGGGTCTTATGGTGTCAAAATGTTTTGTCAGAACCGAAATCTTAACAGTTCTATCACTAAGTCCAGTATCGGTTCCTGAAGGCCCAGCTAAGAACTTATTGGTGCTAGAACTTTCAGTCCTGGAGAACCGAGGATGAAGGAGGGACGATAAAACCTCATTATTCTAAATACTTGATGGAACAAATTCAGAGTAATGGTACTTGGGTCAGAACCAGCTTGGGTTCTGGTTCCCTGCTGCCCACCGAGGTCATTCTGATTCTCGGCGGTTCCGGTCTTTGGACTCTGGAACCTGCTGCAGCTGTCGACGTAGAACAAGTGGATCAAACGGGTCTGTGGTTCTGTGCGGTTCTGTGCGGTTCTGTGTATCTTGCTGAGTGGGTTCAACGGTCAGACTGGTCCTGTTGGTGCCAGAACCAGAGGCCCGGATAGTGCGGTCTCCAGGTTCCAGCCGGGTCCAGTTGGGTCGGGTCAGCAGAACCTGAGGCTCTAAGAACACGAGACGGACTTCTAGGTCAAAATGTGGACGTAGACGGAACCAAGGGAACGTGGGCCTGGTTCTGCCTGGTTCTGGCTTAGTGGGCCTTTATTCCTCCTGTGAGGAGCCAAGTTCTGCTGCTGGTCCCGCAGACGTAAACCAGAACCGCGGTCGGACCCGGGTAGGTCCAGAACCAGGTCCAGAACCGCGGTGGGACCCGGGACGGTCCAGAACCGCGGTGGGACCCGGGAAGGTCCAGAACCAGGTCCAGAACCGCGGTGGGACCCGGGACGGTCCAGAACCGCGGTGGGACCCGGGAAGGTCCAGAACCAGGTCCAGAACCGCGGTGGGACCCGGGTAGGTCCAGAACCAGGTGGGACCCGGGACGGTCCAGAACCAGGTCCAGAACCTCGGTGGGACCCGGGACGGTCCAGAACCAGGTCCAGAACCGCGGTGGGACCCGGGGCGGTCCAGAACCAGGTCCAGAACCTCGGTGGGACCCGGGACGGTCCAGAACCTCGGTGGGACCCGTGACGGTCCAGAACCAGGTCGGACCCGGGACGGTCCAGAACCGCGGTGGGACCCGGGGCGGTCCAGAACCAGGTGGAACCCGGGGCGGTCCAGAACCAGGTACAGAACCGCGGTGGGACCCGGGGCGGTCCAGAACCAGGTCCAGAACCAGGTCGGTCCAGTTTAACCCTCCTGCTTCCTGTTTGTGTCGCAGCACTCTCTGCCGCTGCCGCGGGGCGGGAAGCACGCCAGCAACCCTCAGCTGGTGGAGGACCAGCGCTTCCCCCAGCAGCGGCTCTCCAGGAAGGCCCGGCAGAAGACGGACGTCTTCGACCCGGATTACCTGGCCGGAACCGCGCCGTTCTGCCAGAACGACGTCTACAGCCGGGCCGCCAACCTGCAGATCCGAGACGGGCAGAGCGGCGGCGGCAGGAGGCGGGCCAACCCCAACGCCGCCCGCAGGAAGTTCGTCAAGAAGAAGTGACCATCGCCTTCCTGTTGGTCTGGACTCGCACAGAACCAGAACCACAGTGACAGTTTGGAACCAGGTTCTGTGTGGCATCAGTACCGTGTGACCCAATAAAACGCTTCTGCTTCCTGAAGCGTTCAGGAGGTTCCGTAGTTTCGGGTCACTACCGGGTCAGTAGAGCAGAACTTGGTGGATCTGTCCTTTTCCCCTTGCCTTGTCGGTTCTGTTCAGAACTAAATGTATTATTGTTAAACTGTCTGATTTAATTATTAAACACCAGAACCTGCTTCGCTTCTGGGTCTTCTTCTAGAACCCGTTTCAGTTCATGTTCTGGTCACCATCTGGACCAGGAGGTGCAGAACCGCCCTGACTGAAGAAAGGCTTCCCGATCAGAACATTTTCTATGGGTCCACCTTGGATTAATGGTGGTTGAAGGGAGGGAAATGTTCTGGGCTTTTATTTCTAAAACTGCGTCACTCAAAACTGGTTCTGATCCGTTCGTACAGGACGTCCTGAACAAAAGATGGATGACTTTAAATTTCCTGCATTTAAATTCTGACAAGACAGAAGTTGTAATCTTTGGTCCTCAAAAAATAAAGTTCTTAATCAATCACTTAATCTGGGTGGCATTAACTTGGCCTCTGGTAATAAAGTAAAAAATCTTGGTGTTATTTTTGACCAAGACATGTCATTTAAATCCCATATTAAACAGGTTTCCAGAGTTTCCTTTTTTCACCTCCGGAATATCGCCAAAATTAGAAACATTCTGTCCAGGAGTGATGCTGAAAAACTAGTCCATGCATTTGTTACTTCAAGGCTGGACTATTGTAATTCTTTACTATCAGGAAGTCCACAAAATGCAGTTCAAAGTCTTCAGCTGATCCAAAATGCTGCAGCAAGAGTTCTGATGAAAATCAACTGCTGGTGGTTCCTAGAGTCTCTAAAAGTAGAATGTTGGTAATCCACTATTACCATCCAACATAGAAAGTACTCCTGCTATAGAAATAAAAGTTTATTGAATTGCATTAAGTGTCACATGACCTGTCAGGATAAACATCTTTCCTGAAAGGTCTCAGAGGTGCATGATGCGTCACACCATGAAGACCAAGGAACTCCAGACAAGTCAGGGTGGGGTATTAAAAATGATCTAGAACTTTGATGTCCCCAGAAGAAAACACATTACTGAGCAGTAAAACTACAAATATATTCTCCCACACAAAAAACTAAACATATCCTTTCTACCAATTTGGTTTTCTTAATATAATTAACTAAATATTCAGAAGTAGAAATTTTGTCCAAAATATCTTGTATTTTTAACTGTAATTTATTTTCTTGTAATCGACACACTAATTCCCTTCTCTCGACAGAATATTTAGAACAGAACGTTTTACTGTCTCTTCTTGAAGACTGAATCACAATTTCCTGTTGGATGTTTTCCCATTTAAATAATGTGCTATTTAATCCTGTATGACGTAATCTGGATTTAATTGTTTCCTCTTTTCTATGTCGTCCTGTCCTCCTGTTATCCACGCAGGGGACGGGTGGGGTGTGATCACTGTGTATTATATAGCTCAGTGGGTGTTCTGTTAACTGTGACATCATCCAGAGAAGACGGCTCACCTGCTACTACCATCTAATGTAGAACAGATTACTAGATCAATGTGTGCTTCTGTGCTTTTTTGTTTCTCTTGTTGTGTCTCTGTTCTGTCTTCTGTAACCCCAGTCGGTCGAGGCAGATGACCGTTCATACTGAGCCCGGTTCTGCTGGAGGTTTTTTTTTCCCGTTAATGGGTGGTTTTTCTTCCCACTGTCGCTTCATGCTTGCTCAGTATGAGGGATTGCAGCAAAGCCATGTACAATGCAGATGACTCTTCCTGTGGCTCTACGGTTCCCCAGGAGTGAAAGCTGCTTGTCGGGACTTTGATGCAATCAACTGGTTTCCTTATATAGGAAATTTTTGACCAATCTGTATAATCTGACCCAATCTGTATAATATGATTGAACTTGACTTTGTAAAGTGCCTTGAGATGACATGTTTCATGATTTGGCGCTATATAAATAAAATTGAATTGAATTGAATTGAATAGGCAGGGGACACTGTCTGTCCTGACATGAAATCACATGCAAATGGAATTAAACATTAATCAGGCGACCTCTGGAGGCCACAGGTTGCTCTGAACTTCAGGAATGTGGCTGAATACGAAATTCATGCCACGCTCTTCTGAATTTATTTTTTATTTATTTATTTTATAAATTAATCAAAGATTCAAATCTAGTTGGTCCACCTCGTAAACGGCCAATGAAATATCCTGATCTGTTGTGTGACGTCACTAAATGTGGAAAGGTTCGCTGCGGATGAATCTCTGGCCGTGGAAGCCCTGCAGTACCACTCCGGACCAGAGGCGGCGCTGACGCACAGCGCGCCGGGAAGCAGCGGAAGCAGGAAGTGAGGGAAGCCGGAAGTGAGAAGCAGGAAGTGAAGCTCCGGGCCGCTTGTTTTCCTCCTCGGAGCCGCTGACGTGTCCCGGTCAATGATGGCGGTCAGCGCCGTCCACCTGGAGTCCGACGCCTTCCTGGTGTGCATGAACCACGCGCTGAGCACGGAGAAGGAGGAGGTGATGGGGCTGTGCATCGGGGAGGTGGAGCTCTCCCGGATCGTCCACATCCACTCCGTCATCATTCTCCGCCGCTCCGACAAGAGGAAGGACCGGGTGGAGATCTCCCCGGAGCAGCTGTCCGCCGCGTCCACCGAGGCGGAGCGGCTGGCCGACACCACCGGGAAGCCCATGCGGGTGGTGGGCTGGTACCACTCCCACCCGCACATCACGGTGTGGCCGTCCCACGTGGACGTGCGGACCCAGACCATGTACCAGATGCTGGACCAGGGCTTCGTGGGGCTCATCTTCTCCTGCTTCATCGAGGACAAGAACACCCGCACGGGCCGGGTCCTCTACACCTGCTTCCAGTCTGCGCAGGCGCAAAAGGGCTCCGAGTACGAGCGCGTGGAGATCCCCGTGCACGTGGTGCCGCGCGAGGCCATCGGGAGGGCGTGTCTGGAGTCGGCCGTGGAGCTGCCGCGGATCCTGTGCCAGGAGGAGCAGGACACGTACCGCCGCATCCACGGCCTGTCGCACCTGGACCCGGTCACCAAGATCCACAACGGCTCGGTGTTCACCAAGAACCTGTGCAGCCAGATGTCGGCCGTCAGCGGCCCGCTGCTGCAGTGGCTGGAGGACCGGCTGCAGCACAACCGGCGCAGCGTGGCCGAGCTGCAGCGGGAGAAGGAGCGGCTGCTGCGGGAGCTGGCGGCGCCGTGAGCCGTGCGGTGATGGACGCGCGCGCCTCTGGCTGCGGGACACGCGCCCCTGGCTGCGGGACGCGCGCCTCTGGCTGCGGGACGCGCGCCCCTGGCTGCGGTCCGCTGGTTCCGTGACTGGCCTGGTGGCGGTTCTGTTATCTGGGCTCTGCATTCCACGCTGTGGTTACTGTAAACCTGATTTATGTAAATAAAGAGATTATCGTTGGTGTGAGCGCCTGTTGTGTCGCTGAGAAATGAGTCTGACTGCGTGGGAAGAACCCACCCGGGACCAGCAGGTCCGAGTCCAGAGATGAAGGCTTTAATACAGCAGCTCACTTTCACCTGGCCCCTGAACGGTACCGGACGGGTTCAGGGTCAGTCTGGTTCCTTTGGGTCCACAGCTCCTCTCGGCGGAACCGCTTTAATCGTGTGGTTCTCATGGAGAAGTCCTCCAGAAGGTTTCTCCTGTGTTCCCATGATTCATCATTTAATTATTTTACTTCCACTTCACAGCAAAGCAAAGGAGGCCATGAGACAGAATAAAGCCCCTAACAGTTACTGTGGTTCAGAAACACTGATTTTATATTATGGTTATATTTTATATGAGAATATAGAGAAAACTCCCAGATGATCTGAGCAGAATCCATGAGAACCTGTTAGAAACACTTTACGGAGATGAAGTGGAACCTGGAGGCCACAGATTGACAAACGTGGAGGTTCCTCCCTGCGTGACGTTAAGCCACGTGACGTCACTAGCACCAGATAAACATTTTCTGCAGCATTATGACGTCACTGACATCAAAGATCCCAGGTTGCTTTATTGTCTTTATTGTAGGCTCTGGTGTCAGAGACGCATCCATTTAAGCTTTCCTTGGAAATTCTGGAATATGTGTTATTGGTATTAAAATGTTTAAAGTGGTTTCTTTTAGTTTTTAATTTAGATTTTAGTTTTGTAGTTTTTGTAGCTGTTGGTCAAAGTCCTGTCTACATACTTCCTGGTCTGACTCCTTCGCCTTTTGTTCATCATTTTAAAAGCGGCCGAAACTCCTGACTAAAGATAAATTGTAAGCTTCTGCAGCCGAGGATCGACTGCAGAAGCTTACATGGAACCATTTCAGTAATTTTCAAGAAAGTTCTGGGAATGAACCTTTCATTAGTTCTGAAAAAGTATTTGGTAAGTCTGGGGAAAGTAAACAGAAAAGGACCTGCTGAGGTCCAGAAAATAACAAAGTTCTGGAAAAGTACTGATGAATAAAATGTGATAAAAATCCAGATTTGTTTTAACATCTTACCGTTCAGAGTCAGTATCCCTGTTTAATAAATATTAACTGATCAGGAATAATAAATGTGATTTTGCTTCTTTTTTTTTTTTTTTTTTGCTTGCATTTGATTTATTTCTGTTTAGCTTCATTTTTATGTTCCTGAAATGATTTTTCATCAAAAGAAATTAATCTTATGGCATTCGATTCTTTTCTGATATCTTCCTTTATACATTTACACTATTTATTCCTAGAACCGGACCTACAGCTGAAACAAATTATTTTTAGCCTCTAAGTCAATGAAGAAAAGGTTTTTATTATCGCCAAATGTGGGAAAGTTGCCGATAATACAGGCATGAAACCAAGAAATGAACAGCTATATTCTATTACTTTGCTCTATTCTGTGTTTTATTTTAGGCAGAAAATAATAATCTGAATACAGCAAATTAATAGAAGTGAATTTATCTTTAGGAGAAAATGTCAATCGACCGTTTTCTGTGCAGGACCCATTCTGCAATAATTAAGAATACAGAAATAAATGTAAAATAAATACAATGCCAAAAAGTTGCTAAAATATAAAAGTTTGTGGCATTAAAAGTAATAAAATAAGTAATTTATTCAGTGGGGAAGAAAATGCCACAAGGATATGTAAGAGCTGCAAATATGTTTCAGAATTAAAGTAATTGAAAAAATATATTTGAGGGAAAGCATATTTTAAATATTAGGGTATAGATATGAAAAACTTTGTAATAACACAGAAAATTAAGAGTTAAAGAAAATCATCCGATTGTTTAAAAAACACCAACATCAATGTCAGATAAAATATGACTGATGGATGTTTGAATAGAAATATTTGTGGCTTATTAATCAGCTCTGAACGTCTGTATTTTGATGCATTTAATGGAACAGCTTTATATTTTGGGCACTTTGTGTTTATTCTATAGACATTTATTTCTGTATTCAGACACAGACTGAACATCTGGGTCCACAGCGCTGAGGAGAACCGGCACACCTGAGGAGACTGGATCAGTGCAGCCTGCAGCTTCATGTACAACAAGATGAGATCAGACACAATTTACACCTTTATTAGCAAAAAAATCAACTTCAGGGTTAACATGATTGCATCTAGAAGGCACTAAAAAGGTTGTTTTTCCTGGTAAAAGGTCAAAGTCCCAATGTGACGTTAAATATTCTTTGACTCTTTGCCATCACAGTGTTGAAGAGAATGAAGTCAGAGAATAAATGCTTTAAAACAAGCCAGCATCCAGTCAAAGGGCACATATCCTGCAAAAGCCTCTTTTTCAGCCTTAAATCCATGTTGCTGTGAACCTGGAGTCTCCAGGAGAGCAGAGAGGTCAAGACAGTCTCTGCAGAGAGATCTCTAGGTTCCCGTTGGCTCACAGTTCTCCATCTGTTCTCCGTTAAGTGTTCTTTTAGAACCATAACATGTGAGTGTTTGCTGCAGAGCTGCTAAACAAGGTCATGGACCTCCAGCTGACCAGACTCACTAATCCACCATTTTTACTTCTCTGAGCTGCAGGATGCACAAGCTACAAGCTCGGGGAAAATCTTCATCACACCGCCCCCAGCGGACTACAAAAATGGCCGACCGGGTGGAGCCAGGGGGCGGGGCATGAAGTGCCCGCTTCAGATTTAAAGGGCCGGCACCAGGAAAAGATAGGGCCTATCTGTACTGTAATTCACTGCCTGTACTGTAATTCACTGCAAGGTATCCTGTAGAGTTACTGCAATATTTCTGAGCTGTGTGAAAACGAAATTTCGTTCTGTATGCACTCTGTGTATACAAAATGACAATAAAGAAAGTCTAAGTCTAAGTCTAAATGCGCCTGAGGAGCAACAAGGAGGAGGAAGTGAGAGCAAAGCGCTGCAGCTCCACTTTCTTCAGACATCTGGACGACTTTAAGGAGAAAAGGACGTAAAGGCAGGATGCGTCACCTTTAAGGCCAAACCTTAAATCTAAGCGTCTATTTTGGGCTCATATAGTAGCATGGCTGCGTCAGCGGACCTCGGCGCTGCTGCGCGTCAGTCTGGGCCACCAGCGCCGGCAGAAAGGTCCGTCTGGATGCAGCTGCTGCCACCAATCTGTCAGCAGCTCTGAAGAGACGGAACCGGGACCCAAACGGGCCGAGAGGCCGGGCCGCACAGGCTCACATGCTGCTCAGCGTCTAAGGCTTTTATTCTGAAGGCCCAGCAGAACTCTGATGGAAGCGGACAGAACCGCTCCGCTGCAGAACATGTTTCAGGAACACAACAAGCAGACCGGCTTTCCTTCAAACTCTCCAGGTCTCTGGTCAACCCGGCCCCGGTGGAAGTTCTGGACAGAAACCAGCCCGATCGTCCCAGAACCGCCTGACCACCAGCCCAGCAGAGCTTCAGGGGTCCAAACAGAGGCTTCAGAACTTTAAATCAGAAAAACGTTAGAAAAGAGCTTGTGAAATGCTACCGGAC
Source organism: Fundulus heteroclitus (assembly GCF_011125445.2). NCBI lineage: Eukaryota > Metazoa > Chordata > Actinopteri > Cyprinodontiformes > Fundulidae > Fundulus > Fundulus heteroclitus. Next base: position 442,931 of record NC_046364.1, read on the forward strand.
CAACGGTTCTACCGACCCGCGGACCTTTTACCTCTAAATCAGGGGTGTCAAACTCATTTTGGTTTAGGGGCCGCATTCAGCTTAATCTGATCTCAAGAGGGCCACAAGAGTAAACTCATTGCAATATTAAATAGACTTTTTGTTGATTTTTATATTTAAATGAATTTCAATTTTACACTATATATTATGAATAACCTCAGCGCTTTTTAAGAAAAGTATGTGCAATTTCAACAATACTTTTACTCTGTTAAACATTTACTTGTGCATTATGCATAAGAACTAATCACAGTGATTATACAATGTTGAAAAACATTTATTCACATTTTTTGGAACTTAAAAACATTGTCCTACATGACAAAATACATCAAACAGATAAAAATTAAGAAATTATTTAAAATCAATTTTCCACATCTGAAGCGCAGTGCTACCATCTGCTGATTAAAACACAGCGCCCCTCGTGGACAATATAGGAACTGCAGATTTTCAATTAAACTAAGTACATTACATGTTTTTTTTCAATAATTATTTTATCATTCTCTTCCTTTTATCTCCTCTTTCACCTTTTCTTTTGATCTTAATGTTCTTCCTTTCCTCTCCTACTTTCCCATTATAGTGTCCATATCATTTGAGATATTCCCCGCATGAATCATAATAAAACTATTCATAAATCAAGCGGAGCACTATGGCAAAAGCAGTAATGCTCCACATGTGAAAGTCAAATCTGATGAGCTCTTTTTGGCATTAAGAAAACAATTATTATTGCCACATTGCCAGACAGGACACTGGAAAAAAAAAATGAATTTTTTTTTTTAATATGATAATGCATTTAGCCAGCGGGCCGGACTAAATTTTTCGGCGGGCCGGAACCGGCCCGCGGGCCATATGTTTGACACCCCTGCTCTAAATGATCCGTTACAAACTTCTATCTGATTGTTTTGCAACATTTAAACGTTTCCTCCAAAGCAGTTTTAGAAGAACCGGTTGAAGAATTCAGAAAATTAATTCAGAAAATGAATCAATTATTGATTTTTGTTCAAATCCCGCTAAGGAACCAGAACCGCCCAGCCGGCACCACCGGACCTTAAAGTGCTCAGCGCGGGTCAGTCAGCTGACCAGAGAGGGAAACGTCTGGTCTCCACAGGGTCTCACAGTTTGGACCGGGGGTTCTGGTCCAGCAGCCTCCTCATGTCCAGCAGAGCCTCCTCCACGGCGCCGGCCAGAACCGCCGCGTCCGTCTCCCTGCAGCTGTTGAACGCCGACACGGCCAAGTTGATGTGGTCCTCCATGGGGTTGTAGCAGACGCCGTAGCCGTCCGGTACCACCGGCCCGAAACACATGACGCAGTCCGTCTTGGACGGGACCTGCAGAGGCAGAGGGAGAGCGGTCGGGCTGGGCCAGAGCTCAGAACGCGGAGCGGACCGGGTCCGGCGCTACCTGGCTGGTGGACAGACGGTAGTGGAGAGCTTTAGCGTAGGCCGGGTCCGTGAAGACGGCCGGTACCGGGAGGTTCTCCTCGGCAGCCTGCATCTTCAGGCCCAGCAGGTGTCGGTCGATGGCCTGCCCGCTGACCGCCTGAATAAAAACACACGCAGGCCTTTCACCCACAGCCCGGCCCCGGTTCTGCTCGGGTTCTGCCTCCGGTGCCGAGGACGCGGGCTTCAGGAGGTCCACTCACCATGTTGGTGTACGCGCGGTGGGCCCTCACAGCGTTCTCCATCAGATCCACTTTCTCCTGGTTCTGTGCAGAACAGCAACGAGGCGGTTCCGTTAAAGCCTCCCGTGAAAAGCGGCCGAGCCAGAACCAGAACCAGAACCAGAACCGCCCGGCGGCGCCGCTCACCTGTTTGCTGGGATCGTCGAAGGCCTTAACGAAGGACGCCGAGGCGCTGGACGCCGAGCGGATGGTGTCGGTTCTGCCCAGTCGGAACATCCGCAGGGAGGCGCTCTCGTACGTGGAGCAGCAGCGCCGGAACCTCCTGCAGGACGGGGAGAACTGTGAGGAACCTGCAGAACCTCAGCGGGCCAATGGGATCCGCTGAATTCTGGCAGCTCGTCCAGAGAAGCTGTTCCTCCGATAAAGCTTCAGACCATGCGGGTTTCTGGTGACGGGTCCAGAACCAGCAGCAGAACCTTGGTAAAGGAGCCTAGAATAAAGGTCGGCCTGGTCTTAAAGCTGCTGGAGGCCGCTGGGTGATGTGGGTCAGACGTTCAGCTACAGAACCACCGTCATGCTCGTTTACCGGCATTAAGGAACCGCGCTGTTCACACGGTTCTTTGCCGACACCTAGAGGAACGCGGCACTGAGCGTCCTTTAGACTTCAGAACGTTAACGTTCTGGAAACGACACTCAGAGAACATGTTCTCCAAGTTCTATTAAAGCAACATTTCAGTGCCAGATTCTGTCCTGCAGGTTCCAGAAAAGTACCGGGAACGTTCTGAGGCGCTGAGCGGGACGCTTCCAGAAAGTCGGGCTTCTGACCTCAACGTTCTGGATGCTTCAGATGTGGAGAACATATCCCCTGATTACAGAACACCAACCCATAAAAACACAATAAGTAACTGGAGGTAAGTTGTGTTCAAAGAAACTAAATGTTAAAGGGACAGAGTGCAACTAATCTGGCTTTTAATGAGCAAAACTATTCTTTTATGAATAAATATTCTGGCAAAGTCTGATAACCTCACATCAAAAATGATGCGTTAGTTTATTAATACATAGCTGGCGGTGCGCCACTGGGGGGCGCCGTGCTGCGTCACGGTTTCTGACTACAGCAGCAGAAAAGGGACAAACTTGTGAGCAACGCGTTTCCATCCGTCTGAAGACGAGCCGTCGGTGGAGGAGGAGAAAGCAGCAAAGACGGCCGTAGATCATCTACCTGAGTAGTAAGAACCGCAGAAAGGAGCGTCTATATGAGCCCAGCTACTATTACCAGGTGGAGATAATCCATCAGGGAGCGGGATTTAAAGCAGACGCTGAGGCTGCAGCTTCCTGCTGGACGGCTGAGTTCATTCATTAGAACATTTAGAACCTTTATTTAGGCGTTATGTTAGAAAGAGAGCAGCAGCTACTCCGTCCTCCAGCAGAGACGCCGCCGTGTTCGTCTCTCAGGGCGGATGTGTACGCGGAGGCGGAGGGATATCAGCCGTTCTCCGTCTGCGGCGCGCAGTGACACCGCGTCTTTACTCGTGTTTATAGCGGCTAATTCTGGAGCCACAAAGCGTTTGACACCATGACCGTAGCTTTGAGCTGCTAGCAGGAGCTAATGCATGGAGGACATGCTGACATCGTCACATTTATGACACTCAGCGGCTTCCGTAGAAGTTATCACGCGCTTAACCAGGTCGGCCGTAATTAATTCAGCGCACCAGTGAGAAAATCATACACACTGGGGCTTTAACGTTCTGGACATAAGACTTCAGATATGGAGAAAGTATCACGTGATTACAGAACACCAACCCATAAAAACACAATAATCACGTTCAAAGCCGCTGAAGTTCCAGATTTTGGAACGCAGCCTTTAAAGAACCATCTAGGCTTGAAGTTCAGGCAGCGTAGCCACGATGGAAAGTCATCTCTGGTCAGATTCCCTGAAAGCAGCGCTGTAGGCTGCTGACCACTAACCATGTAGCACCAGGAGAAGCGCTCCAGAAAGCCGCCTTAAAGTTCTGCAAACTCCTCCAAGTCCAGAGGAACAACCGCTAGAAGTGCCGTGCAGTTTGGGCAAAGTTGTCCTTTAAGTTGCAGAACAGCACGATGTGCCTTCTAGCCTTGGACTGGAACTCAGATTGAACTGTGAACACGTACCATGGGGAGAAGTAGGGACGGCTGTAAGCAAAGGAATTTCACACATCCACGCAGAGGCAGCCTCTCACAGCAGGGATACCTGGACACTCACCTGTAGGCCGTCTGGAGGTAGCCTGCGGGTCCAGGGGGACTACAGGGACCATGATGCAACGCTGCAACAGCTTTATTTAAGCCACAGGGCTCGGTGAAAAGGACGCTCTGTTCGTTTGCTCTCGGCTGCTTTCACGGATTAGTCTGAGCGCCGGCAGGTGGGCTCCTGCTCTCACCTGTAGTAGGCCAGCTGCAGCGCCATCTGGATGAACGCGTCTGGACTCATCTTGTGAGCTTTGGGGACATTCTTGCCAAAGTGTCCAAACACCTCCACCCTCACCTCCAGGTCCTGCGCCAGGCTGCGGGGGACAAACGTTGAGTGCGTACGCCGCTGGACGGCAGGCCAAGCCGCGGCGCCGGCGGCGCCGCCGGCTCTCACCTGTCCATGCTGACTTTGGCGTCCTGGATGTCCCGCCGGATCTCAGGCGTGACGTTGAAGCGCAGCCTGCGAGGGACGGGCGGGGACCCCGCGGGGGACCCGGGCGTCTCGGGCTTCCTCCTGCTGCCAGGGGAACAGCAGAGGAAGGCAGCGTTCAAACAGAAGTCAGCAGAGCGACGGCAGGCGGCGGCGGCGGCGGCTCACTGACGTGTACTCCACCACGTGGTCGATCAGCGCCACGATGGGCGGGCCCTCGGCCGGAGCGTGCTCGTAGTTGGCCCCGCACGTTCCGTCTTCTCCCACGATGAACTGAAGGAGACAAAAGGACTTCAGAAACGGAGGAAGACGCCGGCTCCCTGCTTCCAGCGCCTGGAGCGGCACTCGGACCGCGCGGCGGCGGCGGCGCCGGGTTACCTGCAGCGTCTTGTCGAACCAGCGGTTGGCGCTGTGGCCCCGGCTGCCTCCTCCGTGCAGCATCTGGACGGCGGCAGAGCTGCGGTGGAGCTCGGCGGCCGCTCCACGCGGGGCTCCGTCCAGACACAAGGTGAAGATGCTCCTCTGGATCGCCGTCACCGACTCTTTGTTGGTCTCATCTGCACACAGACCACAGGAGACGCTCACTGGGGTTTCTGCAGGTTTCACACCTCCTGGAGACGTTTGTGCGTGGCTGAGGTCAGAGCTGCTCAGCTGCCGTTATAACGGGCTTCCTCAGGAAGAGGTCTGGACACGGCTTCATTCCAGCCCTGCAGCTTTAGCGCTAACGAAGGCTACAGCTTTCCTGCCGTATTCTTTAGACTATGAGGCACCACTACAATCCTTCAATCGTCTCAATAACTGAGGCTGCGCCTTATATGTGATTAAAGTTGTGCTGACTGATTCTATGTGGTGCAATGCGCTCAGAAATCTGTTAAAATGTGTAAATGTGACTTTGGTTAGCAACAAGCCGCTCCGCTCAGTGGATATTAGGAGCATTACGGTACACTGTCACTACCTGAGGACCCCTGAGCTGTCTACAGACTGCCTGACTGTAATGTCTGAACTAGAAGTGCATTCATTGTTGCTAGCCTGGAGTAGGCGCTAGCAACAATAAACCTAGCAAGTTAATTTAACATAAAGTTTATTTTATGGTAGAAACAGGGCAGTGTAGTCCAGCTACTCTGTCCTCCCACAGAGACGACAGAGAGACGTGAAGGAGTGATGTTCCACATCTGGAAGAAGATTCAGTGCGTTTATAATGCGCTGCGCCTTATGGTCCAACAAATATGGGATTTCTTCACGCTGACGGTGAAAATGTGAGCTTTAAACCCAGCAGAACCTCAGCAGAACCTCAGCAGAACCCAGCAGAACCTCAGCAGAACCCAGACTAAGGGTTCTGTGACATCATCACGCCGAGGCAGGAACCTCAGCTGCCGCCTTCTTCTACCAGCAGAACTGCTGCTGAAGCTGGGATTCTCTGCACCATGACTGCCATCTAGTGGTGGGTGTGTGCGCTACAACCCGTGGAGCCGCAGGTTGACGCCCTGCATGGCGCTCCTCTCTGGGAACCCACCGCTGATGAGGCGCAGGTAGGCCTCTCCCCACACGTCTCGATGCTGGGTGGTGAGGATGCCGACGGGCTCAGCCTCGGCCTCCCCTGAGGCTCCGCAGATCTTCTCCAGCTGGACGCAGAGCTGATCTGGGGTCAGCGGAGTCCCATCGCTGCTGTACACGTCCAGCTGGAAGAACTGCGAGGAAGGAGGAGGAAGGTTAGGGTCAGCGACGCGCATCAGAGACTGAAATCACTATAAAAAGATTTAAGATACAACATGTGATTTACTGAGACCTCTGCAGCACGTTATGCGTGATAAAAGCTCACAGAACCCTGTGGAGCCATTAGAACCCAAGCATCCAGATCTGGACCAGAACCAGGAAGCGTTTCATCCCAGCAGACGGCAAAGTTAGACCAATCAGAGGGTTTCCCTCTTCAGGCGCACGGCTCTCTCTCCAGAACCAGAACCAGAACCATTTGGGCTGAAGCAGAGGACCTGGAATGACCCCCCCCCCCCCCCCCCTCCTCACCTGGCAGTTGTGGGCCACCGTGATGTGTCTGGGGGGCCGGGAGCTCCTGGCGTGGTTCACCACCGAGTCGCTCTTCAAGCCGGGGATCCTGCAGGACGACAGCACCTGGTAGTACTGGTTCATGCACAGGGGCTTCCCTCCCAGGTACTCCACCGGCAGAGTTTCACTGCAAAGCAGAGATGGAGGCGGGAACGCTCAGTCACCAGCAGCCACACCTCCTCAGAGAAAGGCTCACTCTGCAGCTCTGCTGTTCTCAGCCGCTGCTGAAGTCATTAGACAAACATTATCTACACAAGGGTTTCATACATTGGTAGGATATTAATGTTTATGTTATCGGGCTCTCATTATGGCTAAAAATAAAGCTGAAGTCTTTAAAGTTAATGCCGAAATCCGCTAGCCAAAATGCTATTAGCTTCTGGTAATTTCCGGTTCCAGACATTCACAAAAAGACGTTTTAGAGCATAAAGCTTGCTTGGTTTCTCTCTGCCATCATTCAATAGAGCTATGAGCCTTATCACTGCATTAATATGGAATATTAATGTCGATTTAATGCTGTTTTGTTTAACTTTAGGAGTAATCGCTTTTAGCGAGTGATCGCTACAGCGACCCCTAGCGCCTGGAGGTATCATTGCATTGATAAAATCTACCGTCTCTAAAGTAAATGATTTTACTGAGCAAATCATTCTTTAAATGTTATTTCGTCAAATAATGTTTTGTTTACTTAGGATTCACATTGTGAATGGGTTGAAAACATGGCAAATGTTGTTCTAAATTAGTTAAGCTAATTTAACTCCATTCCATGTTCTTTAAATCAGATCTGCAGTGAACCAGGATTCACTGAATTATTCTGATGATTATCAACCATTTTATTTTGTCTTTTGTTTCTTTTGTGTGTAAATGGTTCCTTAGCTTAGTTTCTTTTTATCTTTATTTTGCTTAGTAGTTTAGTTAAGTTTCACTAGCCTAGTAGGAGGATTTATTGATTGAAATGTAACGTTAATTCAGATAAACAGCATTACATAGTGATGTTCTCTGCATGTTCATTTATTTCTGTTAATGAAAAGGACCGTATGGGTCGGCCTTCCCTGCAGCGTGAGCGTAGCCTAAGCGACGCGTTCTAAGCAGAACGCGGACAGAACCAGGTCCACCTTCCACAAACACCAACGAGGAGCTGCTGCACTTACTTGTCGATCATCGTCTTGAAGTCCAGAACTCCTGCGATCAGCCTGGAAGCAAACCTACAGAGAGAGAGGCGGTTATTGATGGAGCTGAAGCCCGGTTCTGTTGGGAGCGCTTCAGAGGTCCGGTTCCACAGCTGCAGGCTGGAACCGGCGTTTCAGCTCAGAGAGAACCAGGAAGCAGCAGATGGCAGAACATCAGGAGGCGGCGGTCCGTTTCCTCACAGCATGACGCTGCCGCCACCGTGTGCCGCTGCAGGGAGGCTGATGGTCCTCAGGGTGGTTGGTACCGGCACCAGAACACGTTCGCTCTGGAACTGGACCAGAACTTTCTCTCTGACCCGTCTGCTGGGTTCCTTGGTCTCCGTGATGCTGGTTCTGGAGCAGCTGCAGTTAGACTGACTGAACTACACACAGCTGGACTCTGGTTCTAAGGAACCGGTTCCACTGGGTTCTGTTGAGGGGTGTGAAGGTAAAGGGTCATTTGCAGAACTTCTGCTGGGTTCTACTGTGCGGTTCTACTGTGCGGTTCTACGGCTCCAAAATGTTTTGGGTTCTAAGGCGACGAAGAGTAAAACATTGGAGGGTGTGAAAACTTTTGCAAGTTTCTAAAACTAAATGACAGGGAAGAAACGGACCCGGTCAGAACCCCCTCTGCCTCTGAAGAACAGACTGGTATGAACCGCTACGGTTCCAGAACCCAACCGGCGCAGCGCTGTGGTTCTGACGGGTCTGATGAAACGGGTCAGACTGGCTCAGAACCACAGGTCCGATCCGGAGCCGTTCTGACAACAGGAAGCGGGCTGCGTGCGTGTTCTGGGTCACCTGATCTGTCCTGCTCGGTCCCTGAAGTCCATCCTGGGCAGAACCAGTCCTGGGCTGGAATGGACCACCACCGGCATGCGGAAGTCCAGGTAGGCCACCTGAACCCACCACTGGGACAGCTGCAGAGACGCACAGCAGGTTTAGAGAGCGGTTCTGACCCGGTTCTGTCAGGCTTCTTTGCAGGCGGAGCTGAAATATTTGCTGCTGCTGCGTCTAAAGTGGAAATGACTGCAAACAGGACGGAGTGGCTTTCACCTGAAGAACTAACCAATGTAAAAACGGTTCAACGCGTTTATTTCTCAGCCTTTCAGCCGTTAAGCTGCTTTTCTGCTGAGACACGCTGAAGACGGACCGGATCAGAACCTCCTACAGGAAGCAGAAGCACAGCTTACCCAGTTGTCGGCTCCTCTGGCCCTCCTCTCCAGGCCTCTCTGCAGCCGCTCTCCGACTCCTCCGGCCTCCTGGAACTCCTCCACCAGCCGCCTGGTGCGGCTCAGCTCGTGCGCCTCCACGATGGGCTCCAGCGCCGCCATGTAGCGCTGGCAGGTCTGCTGCAGGGGGGGCACGGGCAGACTGGGCAGCCCTCGCTGATGGCTCAGGTACCTGCCTGCCACCCGGCTCGCCCAGACGGGCTTCACCAGGTGGCGGGGCCTCCCGAGGACGCACGGTCTCACCATGGCCGCCTTTCAGGAGAGAAACCACAGGTTGGAGGTGCAGCAGACAGAAAGGCTCCCTGGTTCTGCTCTGGTTCTGCTCTGGTTCTGCTGGTTCTGCTGCCTAAAGATTAGAAGCGGCTGAAGCGACCACTCTGCAGCTCCCAGGAGGCAGCATGTCCTCTGCACCCAGCCTCCAGGAGCCGTTCCCTGAAGAAGCAGAACAACGCTCAACGTTCCCTCAATCTTCTCCTCAGGTGCAGTCAGGTGAGTTGTCCTCCAGGGAACCTTGATAAAGTTCCTTTCATGGTTTCTACGGTTATCCCTGAGCTCATGTGATCAATTAAACAGTCATTCAGACCTTTGAACCAGGTTTGCTGAACGCCACGCCCTCTGGGACCTTTGGCTCAGCGTTCCCCAAAGGTTCCCTGACTGTCAGCAAAACCGCTAACACTCTGCAGGGAACCCTGCAGGGAACCCTGAGGTTCCTGTGGAAGAAGCCTCACGTTCTCCAGGTGTTGAGTGAAGGACACCAAGCTGCATGTGAACTAATTCAGGCTCCTGTTTGCTGCAGGAATTAAATCCTAAAATAACCAGACAGCAGAGAAATGGACGTCTTAAGCAGCTTTAAACAACAAAAACATTCAATTAAACGGAGCTGGTTCTTAAACCAGACAAATATATCTGTTTTAGTTGCCAGGTAACCCAGCTAAACTGACCTTTCACCCAGTTAGCATGAGCTGAACATTAGCCACCTGAGCTAACTAGCTCCGGCTAAGCTAAGCTAACAGCTGGGCAACTTTGGTCAGAAAACTTTAAATATTAAAGTGTCAGAGTCGATAAAGCTGCTCGGATAAAGCGGAATTCCAGGATAAATGTCAGAGACGCTGTTTCTGTGGCTTAAACTCGGATATTTAAACAGATTTAAACGTTTCTCTGCTACATTAGCTGCTTCTGTTTTTACTCACCACTGCTCTGCTGCAAAAAGCCAACATTGTGGGTCAGAAACGCCCACAGACCGCGGTCTGAATGCGGGGAGGATCAGCTCCTCGGCTCGGTGTCTGACCCCACAACTCTTGGTGCTTTACCTCAGGTGAACCTTTACCTGCAGGACATCAGAACAAACCTGCTGAGCACCGCCAATAAAAAATCAAGAAGAAGAAGAAGAAACCTGCTGAGCAGCTCCAAGGCAGAGAAATGCTGCTCAGCTGTCAGAAATAGGATCTGGAAGGAGACACATTCCCTCTGCACCTCACTGGCTGCCTGAACATATATATATAATAAAATATATATAAAATTTTTAATCCTACTCACCAGAATAAAAGCTGCTTGCAGTATAAGCGTTAAACTTTTGCCATGACTTTATTTTATCCATCACAGAGCAACCTGTCCAGGTTTAACCCTGCCTATTAGATATCTCTGTTAATAAATATGTATTTCGTTTAAATATGCTATGGTACCGTTCACAATTGAAGAAAAACTACCTCCATAAGTAACTTTATGGGTTGGAATTTACAATTTTTATTTAAGTTTTGCAAATTTCTGTTTTTACAAAATAAAAAAATCATAGCAATATCAGTAATCTGACTTGGTTTACTTTAATTCCATATTAAGCAGTTTTTTTTTACTGACTGTTGGATTCTATATTTATTTTTTATTGTTGTCGGGCTACAGCTATTTCAGCAACAGTCAGGGACAAATTTAATGTAAGCGTTACATTAAGATAATAATAAATAAAATAAAAAGTAGTACTGAGACATAAATAACTGGTTCAAAGATTTGTGTTTTTTCCTTTGTTGGTTTTCTGAGCCTATGGATCTCAGTAAGTTCATTAAAATCTATTTTTGTGTAATGCACTCTGAAAGGCCTTTAATGAATATATTGCCAGGATCTGGTGAAAAGGTTCTGTCGTTTTAAAGAACATTCATGCTGTCCATGACTGGATGCAGTGGCGGGTATCTGCCACCTGGGGGCAGCGCTGAGCTGTGTTTGGGTTAAATCCGGGTTCTGCAGCAAGGCCTCCAGAACCTGGTTCTCCGAACTGGAGCAGGCTGGGTCCAACATTCTGTGAATGTTCCCCGCTGGACGGCGGTTCCGGATCAGGTTCTGGTTGTATGCTAGGAGGCCAAGGCCCTGGTGTCGGCCGTCTACCTGATGGACTAGTCCCAGATGGACTAGAACAGGTAGTCAGAAGGTTCTGCAGATGTTCTGAACGGGTCTTTACTGCAATCCGGCTGCAAAGTTGTCTCATTAAATAATCCTCATATGTAAACAATTATAAAAGCACCAAATTCTCCATCCTTCAGCCCTTCCTTAGTAAAGTCAAAGTAATTTTCTGAACCTCAGGAGGTTCTCAGCTTCTGGACAGTTGGACCTGAACAACAGAACCACCCTGAGGGTCTGTTTGTCTCCTCAGGTCATGAAGCAGCGTTCCTCTGCTGCCTCTGTAAAGTCAGATCAGCTGGCCATCGTCTTCAAGGTGTTCAGCAGGTGAGCTGACCATGAAAAATACCTGCAAGGAGATCCAATCAGACCCAACATTGCTTTGTACGTTCAGGGTCTGACCCGCTCACAGGTTTGGGCTGTTTTCACTTTTTGTCAAAATGAAATGTTTCAGTTATTAATATCAGAACACGATGATGCAACTAAATACAGAAAACTGTTTTCAAATGATTTAAAGAATGTGTCTAAACCCACCTGGATCTGTGTGGAACAGTCCGTATTAACCAAAGGTTCTGCACACCTGAGTTCAGTTTCAAGCAGAACCGGACTGACAGCACGAAGTAGGCAGAGGACATCAGGATCCCTGATCTAAAGAACTTCAAGAACCAAAGTCTCTGACCTCCTTCTGTCTGGAAAGGGTTCCAGATCCAAGGCTTTGGACTCCAGAGAACCTCAGTCAGAACCGTGGTACCGATCGCTGCCATTCTGACCAAACAGCGTCGCAGAGATGGATGTTTTACCTCCTTTTTCTGAATAGATCATGTATCAGGATGGAAGGACGATTTTACCCAGTATAACAAACGATTACCATCTGTAGCTTTAAATAATCCTGTATATTCTTCAGTGATGGTGTACCTGTAATACTTTATGTATCTCTATATCTCTCTTTGCAGGTGTAGAAGCAGACTCTGAGAGGGAGACTGTGTGTGTGAGACATTATGAGATTCTGCATTTTATTTTAGATTTCTGCTTCCTTTCAGCGTCTCTTCTTCTGTGGTGTTTGTGTGGGTTGAAGGTGCAGTTTCCTCCAGGACCAATCAAATATGGTCATTAATTAATCAGTTGTTTAGATTTTCGGAAGCTGGCATCTTTCTGTTTATTAGAGACTTCAAATGACAAGGGTTAGGGTTAATGCTGAAAATAATAATAATTATTATTATTAATATTAGCATTTTTATGATGTGGTGGCCTAGAAGTGAGAGAGCAGGATGCTTGCATCTTTGAGAGGCTGCAAGGTTCTGGGTTCGAATCCCACAGACTGCTGCTCTAGGTCCCTGTGCAAGACCCTTAGCTCCAGGGTTTGGCTGCTGCAGGTTCAGACATTTGATGCAACCTGTTTCCTCCACTGACCACTAGATGGCAGTGTCTGCCTGCGACTCCTCTGCGTGACCTCTGGGTCTGCTCTGCAGAATCACCAGAACCAGAACCCAGGCCTGCAGGTCCAAATGGTCTCACTCTGAAAGCCGGTGGAACCAGAACCCCTCAAACCCGATTATCGCTTCATTCCTGCCTGCAGAAACCAGGAAGACATTGTTTCCAGGAGAACGTCTTTAGAACTTTAGAACTGGGACCTGAAAACTGGGTTTTAGTTCTTTCTCATGGTAGCAACACATCAAACAGAACCAGCTGACCATGAACCTAAAGCAGAACCACAGAGAGTACAGCGACCCAAATGTTCAGTCCCTGACGTGTTGCAGTAGAACAGAAGAGAGAACGGAGAACGTTCTTCAATAAGAGAAAAACAGAAGAACCCTGCGGGGATTAAAATACATCCAGAAGGAATTTAGCACGGTTTAGTCTGATGGACTCAGGCTACAGGATCTGTTATTCTCCAGGAGTCAATCCATCAGGAAGCTTTAGAGCACAGAAGCTCTCCGCGTAGAACACGCTCCTATAATAAAAATAAAAATAAAACCCTGTAACGATATAAACGCCTTCAGTAGAAAAGATGCGTGATGCGAATGAAGCAGCGAGTTTGATGGATGGTCAGCAGGGTGTGTGTGACATTCTGCAGGTTAATTTTATAATTCTGCTGGGCTCTGCGTTTCTTCTTCTCTGGTTTTGTGTGGGTTGATGGGTGCAGTTTCCTCCAGGATGAGTAATGTCAGCACAGAAATAAAACAACAATCATCGCTCTCAAATTAAGGCAGTTTAGAACTTGTTTTGTTCTCTTTTCTACAGTAAAACACAAAAACAGGGAAACTAATCAGCTGCTGGCAAATACTGAGACTTGATGAAAAGAGATGAACGTCTCCCTGATCGGCGTCTCAGGCCTTTTTGCTCAGAAAAAATTAATAATGATAATAATAATCAGCGCATTGCCTGCAGCACATGGCCCGGTTCTACCAGAACTTTGTCTGATATTGGATCCCATGGGATGTTGGTGTGTGCTGCTGCCACCTTCACCTGTCCAGGTGGCTGTGGGAGGACGGAGGCTGCAGACGTGTTCAGTCAGGATGGAAGCTAGTGAGAGTTTAGGCGATGCTGTTACTCGGTGAAGACTTTGAACAAAGTCAGTCTGGAGACTTTCTTTGACCTGAAACGATGGCGTCTGAAGAGCGTCTGATTCTTCTGCCGCTGCAGTCTGAGCAGCGTTGCACCTTCACCGTTCCGGATGTCGTCATCACACCTGAAATATTAAAGAGGCGAGCTGCTGCTCAGAAACTCATGACTAAAGCATTAAGAGCCGCCTGTGATCTCCCTGCAGGTCGGCTGCATGACGCAACGAGCTGCAACCTCCTCAGAGCGACTCCACCAGGAGAGGAAGAGCGATGAGGAGCGAGGAGAGGGAGCCCCGATGAGAGGGCTCCTGCTCCACGTCTGAGATGTTTGATCTGAGCTCCTCCTGATCCCAGGCTGCAGGAGTTCTTCCTGGTTTGACTTCCTGCATTCTGCTCCGCTGGCAGCCTGAAGACACCATGCTCCTCATCGTCTGCCAGGAGGAAGATGGCCTTGGTCCTGCAGCTACCTGTTGGACCTGTTGGAGCTGCTGGAGCTGTTGGAGCTGCTGGAGCTGCTGGAGCGAGTCCAGGCTTGTTTCTGGTAGAAGGTGCTGGCCGTGTGTGAAAATGTCAGAGGAACAAACGTTCTCTGTGGGCCTCCTGTCACATGCTGCCCTCACCTCCCTGCAGATTAGGGTGGAGGGGATAATCACAGCTTTCTGCTGCACCGCCGTCCTGTGGGAGAAAATCTGAGCCCAAGAACCCGCAGCGTTCTGGGTGGAGGAGGAGAAAGTTCCCTCACAGAACCACCTCACAGCCTGACCTCAGAACCCTGCAGGTTCTGAGGTCAGAGGAAGAGAACCAGCAGGAGGTTCCCCTCATCCAGTCTCTGTTTCTCCATGTTCCTCCGTTCTGTTCTTCTACCTGGTGGTAGGGCTGAAGAGCAGGGAGGGATGATGGAGGGATGAAGGAGGGATGGATGAAGGATGGATGATGGATGATGGATGATGCCTTCACTCAGGAAGCGGGACCATGAGGAAGCCTTCCATCGTTTCCAGAACAGAAACATGACCACAGACTGGGAGGAACCACCTTCACCCTCCAGAAGGTCCTGACCTGGAGACGTCTACAGAAAGAGTCTCGTGTGAGACCTCAGGGTCTTCTCACTTTCTTCTCTTTCTTCTGTCCATGCTGTCCAGGATGAGGCCTGGTGGAGCTCCGTCTCTGCTCCTGATGTTCCTCAGCGTATCTCAGGGGGCTTCTGAGGGCGACTCTTTCAGCTTCAGACAGAAGCTTCCTGCAGCAGCCTGCAGCTCAGGAAGGAGAGGATGGAGAACAACGGGGTCTGCAGAGCTGAATCCTCTTAGGGAGCACGTGGCTGCTCGTCACGGCCGCCCAGAAACTCTCAGATCGGTTATATAAGCAGCCGGCCTCTCCGTCAGCATGGAGCACAATGAGCTACGTCAGCGTCTGAAGGTCAGCAACACAAAGAACAATCAGGACCAAAGTCCTCAGAGCCCTGATGTGACCTCCAGCCTGCATTTACAGCACAACACACATCATCTGAGCTGCACTCCCTCCTGCTCTCCAGCAGACCCACCACAGAGACACAGTTCTCCTCAAGCATCACCATCTGAATGGTTCTGCTGCAGACATGAGAGAAACACCTGAGGATCCTCCAGCATCTCCATCCATCAGCATCTCCAGCCTGCAGCATCTTCATCAGCATCTCCAGCCTCCATCAGTGCCTCTAACAGTTTAAGGGAGACTGGGACAGACGAGTCTTAGGTTGGGTCTGCAGGAAAGGACCTGGCATCATCTACATGAGGTGACCTTATGGTCAGAAGACCTGGAAGAGGTTCTGTGTTGTCCTCTGGGCTCTCCTGAGCCACACCGTCCATCAGTCAGTCAGTCAGTCAGTCCATCCATCCATCCATCCATCCATCCATCCATCCATCCATCCATCCATCCATCCATCATCCATCCATCCATCCATCCATCCATCCATCATCCATCCATCCATCCATCCATCCATCCATCCATCCATCCATCCATCCATCCATCAGTCAGTCCATCATGGAGGGAAGCCGCTGTAGCTTGAGAAGAAATCAGCGTGTTTTGTTGCTGTGGCTGGACGAGTAGTCTGTCATGGTGCGTGGGTGACCTCTGGGTGACCTCTGGGTGACCTCTGGGTGACCTCTGGACAGCCTCTGGTCAGCCATGGACGCTCCCGCTGACCTCTGAGCTGTCTTCTTCTGTGACAAAGAGCAGGGTGGGACAGATGGAAGCTCCATGACTCACGTCTCCTCTTTGTGTCGCTTCCTCACTTATTTATCTAAAGTCAGCAGAAGATGAAACGCCTTGATCTGCAGTGGCTGCAGGAGCTGATCAGCAGCTCGCTTTCTGCCATTACTGATGCTGCAGGAATGCTGTCCTCTAAACAAACTGCAGGTTTCTGCTCCTGCAGGAAGTGGCTGAGCGTCGGACCGAAGGCTGCAGACGGGAACTGCTGGCTGTTGAACTCCTGCGGCTCCTCAGCCGGACACGAAGCAGCTGGAGCAACTGGCCGCTTGCACGAAACCTCACTTCCACCCGTCAAAGATCGCAGTTCATGTCTCGGTGTGTTTGTGCAGCGTTTAGCGCTAACTTCAGGAACGTAGCACGCTGCGTCCACGCAGGATGTTGAAGATGAGCTTGTGAAGAACAGCTGGACTACGTTTGACATTCCTGCGTTCAGGATGCAGAACATTAGCGGATTAGCTGATGATGTGATACAGAAATAAAAGGATGTTTCACAGTTTAGTCCTAAAGAATTATCATTCACACTCTGATTCACAGAAAACACCAAAAATGAGGTTCCTCACAGAAGATCCTTCTTCCTCTGTAGAGCAGATCTCAGGGAACCTTTCTATGCAGATGACACACGATTATAAATTAAATCTGACTGGCACCGGCTGCAGCTTCAGAAGCAGCTGCAACACTCATGGCCTGCCTGGAGGAGATGAAAACGTTCTCCACCTGAGCAGCTCCACACCTGAGCAGCTCCACACCTGAGGCACTTCCTGTTGGCTCTCCTCATCCGTCCCATCAGCCTCCATGAGCGGTGTAACCATCTCTGGTCAGGACATTTCCTCTCTGCTCCGCTCACCAGTCCTGGTGTAAGGTTGCAGCCACAGCTCACCTCTGAAGGCCACATCAAGAACCTCTGCAAGATCTCCTGCTAGCATCTCAGAAATCCTGCAGAACTGAGGACCATGGGTGATGGGCCTGTTGCCATCAGAGACTTTTAAAAAGCTTTTCTGTTCAGCAGAACTATTTTAACACAATAATGTTGCACTATTCATACAAAATCCTCCTGCTCCCGCCGTCTCAGCTGCACTGCAAAAATGGAACTTAAAATAAGTAAAATGTTCTTCAAAATGAGTGTATTTGTCCTTGATTTGAGCAGGTAAATAAGATGATTTGCCAATGGAATAAGATTTATGCACTTAAAATAGGAACAACTCATCTCCATCATCTTATTTCAAGTGCTGGATGTCTAATTATCTTATTTTAGAGGTCAAAATACTCATTCCATTGGCAGATAATCTTGTTTACCTGCTCAAATGAAGGACAAATACACTCATTTTGAAGAACATTTTACTTATTTTAAGTTCCGTTTTTGCAGTGTGTAAGTTTTAATTTGTTCACTTATTAATCGGCTCTAAAGAGACGAAATCACGCAGCTGCAGCTCCTCCAGAAGCCTGCTGGCACCAGCAGAATGGATCTTATCAGAACCGGTCCGGTTCTCTCAGTCTAACCCGTCCCGGCAGCCAGGCTGATGGCAGCAGGTTGGATCAGGGTCTGGATCATCTCCTTATTGATCTGAGAGCAACATCTGCTGCCTTCAGGACCTTCATTTTCCACCATCACATTCTGCAGAGCAGAGAACGTTGGAACGTTGTCAGGAAGCAGAAGTGATAGCAGAGGAACCGCGTTCTGCTGGACAGCTGGCGTCTGGGACCAGAGAAGAGCTGGAGGACGTGCAGCGAGCTGATGAGACACAGCCTCACGTCTCTGCATCTGGTGCAGAACCTTCTGTAAGGCAGATTAAATCCTGCAGCCTTTTTCACAGTTACATTTCTGTGGTCGCACAGTTCCTCGTTTTTAAATCAACCTGCGGTCGCAGCTACATTACCACATGACAGCAGCATACCAGAGTTATTACTGGCCGCTCTCAGGCCCATAAAGAAGCCCTCCAGACTAAATTAAATCTCCTGATTAGAGACGGGAGCTGCTGTTTTCCTCTGGGTCCGCTCCGCTGGCTGTGAATAATCTGACTGCAGCGCTGATGAAACAGAACCCAGGAGAAAGCAGCACCAAGAAGAACTCATTGTTATGTCCCTGAAGCGTCAGAAAACGTCCGTTCTTCTGAAGAACGGACCCGAACGCCTGCTTCTTCATTCTGCTTTTAAAAATAAAACCAATGTGACCAAAGAGAAGCAGAACTGACTGAAACAGAAACTCATCAAAAAGAGCAGAAAAACATCTGAAGGCCAAAGTGAAACTGAAAAACATTCATTAGGAACCAGAAGCAGCAGCTGATCATGCTCCCATCATGAGTTCAAACTCCTCATCTGCTGGTAGACTCCTGCAGAGGAGGACATCTTCTCCACATCTGTCTGGTCCTCATGGACAACGTCTCCAGAGGTGGTCGATGAGAGGAGAAGCTCAAGGCCGCAGCTTTGCTTTTTGCAGATTGTGTGGTTCTGTTGGCCTCTGTAAGCCTGGACCTTCAGGGTTCAGATGAACGCAGGTGATGCTCTGGAGCCAGGCTCCTCAGAGATGGACCTGGAGATCCTGGACACCAGCGGATGGAACGAGCACGGCTGGATGGATCACAGAGTTCTGCAGGAGCATCCAGAACCTGAGCTGGTCTCCAGGAGAACCATCATTACAGCAGTGAAGGCACCAGCAGAACCTTCTTCTCTGTCCTTCAGCCGGTCAGAAATCCTGGAGGTTTTCTCCCTCGATCCTCTGATCTGCAGACATGCTCCTCTCAGGTTCCTGCAGAACGTTTGTCTCCTGGTCCTCCTCAGGAGACAGCTCTCTGCTCCCTCACAGAGGAAACATCTCATCGGCTTCAGGAGCCTCCCTGGGATTTATGTGGCTCTGTTATCGCTGCCCTCTGGGTCGCCGGCAGCCGAGCGCGTCACACAGGAGAGGAGCCAGAGACGAAGCAGAGGGCATTAAAGGTGCCTCCTTATCTGAGCTGTAAATCCCCGCGGACAGTGAAGGCCTCACTGAATCCCTCCTTTTACTGCAGCTTCTATCTGCAGCTCTGCTCCACCGCTGAGGGGGGGGGGGGGGGCCAGACCTGCTGCTTTATCCTCTGAGGGCCCAGAAAGACTCGATCTGAGCTGAAGTTCATGGAAAGCTCAGCTGAAAACATCCAACAGAGTCGAACCTTCAGACTGAAGAAGAATCTGAATAACCTAAAGAAAAATAAAGGTGTCCAGTTACCTGAGTGATAAATCTGCCCGGGGAATTCAACCGTCAACCTTCTGTGGAAACGGCGCCTTTATGCTCGTCATGCGTGTCGTAAAGATGTTGGTGACACAACGAAGCGGTCGCACGGCACCAGCTGCAAAAATGAGGAATGTCTCTGAACTGATTCCTCTGTCTTCAGTTCTGATCCAGATGACCCGATGGACCTGAACCAGAACCAGAACCAGAACCTGAACCAGAACCAGAACCAGAGCCGGCTCCTCCCAGCAGATCAAGCAGAATTACCACTAAACTATTCTAAACAATCTCCTGGATTAGAAGGAGAAAAATAGAATGTAACTTTATCAAATATAGAAAAATGTTCTCTAAAAATCTGAAATCTTTATTTTTAGAATCCACTATTTTCAAAGTTTATTCTTATTCATGTTGTCTTTTGTTTTATTTTATCAGGTTATGTTAAAGCTTTTATCTTATTTATATGTCAGATTATTTAGTGATAGACTGTCTTTATAGTTGCATTTATTTAGCTCTAAGTTTTTAGATCATATTTTACATCAGATCCTTTTAATTTGACTGGATTGACCTTAAATTGATTTAATTTGCTCGGTGCTGTGAACTGCTGGCAGACATCCGGGTTCCAGCTGCATGTCTGTAGAAAGCAGATCCCGGTCCGTGGTTCTGCTGCCAGGATGCAGAACCTTCCAGCTCTGGACTACCTGAGCAGCAGCCAGAACCTGTGAGGAACCTGTGAGGAACCATGTGAGGAACTGTGAGGAACCTGTGAGGAACCTGTGAGGAACCGGACCTGCGGTGAGGAACCTGTGAGGAACCTGTGAAGAACCTGTGAGGAACCTGTGAGGAACCGGACCTGAGGTGAGGAGCCTGTGAGGAACCTGTGAGGAACCGGACCTGAGGTGAGGAGCCTGTGAGGAACCTGACCTCAGGTGAGGAACCTGTGAGGAACCGGACCTGAGGTGAGGAACCTGTGAGGAACCGGACCTGAGGTGAGGAGCCTGTGAGGAACCTGTGAGGAACCGGACCTGAGGTGAGGAGCCTGTGAGGAACCTGACCTCAGGTGAGGAACCTGTGAGGAACCGGACCTGAGGTGAGGAACCTGTGAGGAACCGGACCTGCGGCCCGCCCCTCGCTCCTCATTGGCCGGACGCGCAGCTCTGCGGTTCTCCAGCGTTCTGCTAAATCCCTCAGCGCTCTCTGCAGCTGTAATTGTGGTGCGGAGAACAAATAAAGGCTGTGAGCGCGGCCTGGCAGCCCGGCTCTGCAAAGCTCTTTAATCTGCTGACTGATTGAATCAATAAAAGTCCTGATGCGCCGCGCTCAGCCGCGCTCAGCCCCGTAATTACGCCGTCGCTCCTCAGAGCCGCCGTGATTGATGATGAGCTTTGAGGAAGGCCGCGGCCGGCGGCCAATCAGGAGCCGGCCGTGTGGGCGGAGTGATCTCACCTCTCAGGTGTGATCCGCTGGGTCTGATGTGGCGACAGATTAAGGCAGCATCATTATGGGCGCAGAGTAAAGTGGCGTCGCAGCGCAGACGGCGAGACGCACTAATCCAGAAACAGGTTCCCTAAAGCGGCGGCTCAGGCTGGGAGGGGAGGCAGGAGCGACATCCTGAGGCTTAGGAAGCCAAACAGAGGGTGGAGAACACAGGACTTAGTGGATGGAGGTAATAAAGGTGATGCATGAACTATCTGCTCTCAGAGCTCTGCTGGTTTTACCAACACGCCATCTTTCACAGTCGCTCCACGCAGGCTGGTGGGCGGAGCCTCTGGCTGCAGTTCAGCTGCTGATGGAGACAACGGTCTTCATGTTGGCTGATGGAAGATGATGGAGACACGTCTGGACCTGAGGCTGATGCTCCCTGGTGGAGCAGCTGTCCTGTTGGCTGTTAACTGTCCAGAGGAGCAGGCCACACCTTCATCCTTCATCTCTCTGCCTCTGAGGTCCTCTCTGAACGTCTGGATGTGGCCTCCTGGCCTCCATCGCCTCCTTCACCTGATGCAGCTGGCAGCACGCTGCATGCCCCCCCCCCCCCCCCCCCCCCAGCCTGCCTTCATTTACGGCCTGTAGCGCCATCAGACACACAGACATGGTCCCTGAGGACAGACTGTGGACCGCAGCAGACAGACAGCTGCCTGTCGCCAGCATTTGTCTCACGTTCAGGACAGGTTCTCCTGTCTTCTGCATTTCTGGACAGAACTGATCCCAGCCTGTCGTCTAATCATCTGCAGACATCCGCTACCTTCTGAGAATCTGGCTCCTTCCTGCCGAGCAGCCGGTTTGTGTTGGAGGTGAGAAGCAGCGAGAACCAGAGGTTTATTGTGAGGTTCTGTCTGATGAGGGGAACACGGTGTGGGTACGTTCCGCAGGGACAGCAGCAGAACCTGCTGTAGATGATCCTGGTTCTGCTGCTGCCTCGGGCCAGCCGGGGCTGATGCTTCACCTGCAGCCGCTCCACGTGTTGAAACGAGCCGTCTTGCTTCAGGGGATTTTGAAAGCAGCCGAGCGCGAGGACAGTTCTTCTTCATGGGCTCCTGTGGTCAGGTAGTTCTGCAAAACCTGGCCGCCGTTTACGGGACGAGGCCAGGCGATTGGCTAAGAGCGAGCCAAACAGGAAGTTGCAGGGCTTTAAAACAAAGTTCGTTAACTCCAGCGGAGTCCTGATTGCGTAGCGGGTCGGCTGTGACGTCACGGCGAAGGAAACGGTTACCTAAGAGCTCTGAGCAGAAGACGGGCCGCAGGAGATCAACGGGACCGGTTCCCTCTTAGAACCCGTTACATCACGCCAGGGTTAACCCTCAGAGTCCTGCTGGTTTACTGAGCTCCTCTTCAAAGTTCTCCACTTCTGTCAGTCACCACGAGTCTGGAGGTCCAGACAGTCTGAAGGTCCATTTGATCTGAAGGTCCAGGTGGTCTGAAGGTCCAGGCGGTTGCTCTTCATCAAGCAGCTCCTGTCTGTGTGGACCTGTGGAGCTGATATCTTCTGAGGTAGCCTCCATGCGTCCCTCCATGCTCGGGGTGTGTCTCCAGCCTAAAGATCTTAATGCTCTTACAGCTGAGGGCAGCTGAGGGCAGCTGAGGGCAGCTCCACCAGGCCTCAGCAGGCCTCAGCAGTCTGTGACGTCAGCCGTTCTAAACTGGGAATTAAGACTCCAAAGTTCAGCTGAGCTTCTCTCTGTGAGGTTTTCCAGTCCAACTGGACCAAAAGTTCTGATTAGATTCTTTTTCTGTCATTTCCCACAAAGGGCAGCTGAGGACGGATTAGTGGCGCTGAGGATGGATTACGCAGAGAACAGCAGCCAGAACCTCCTGGAAACCCGTTTAAACGGGAGAGAAGGCTCAGAACTTTAAATTCTCACAGTTGTAAGAAGAAGCCAGGCTGAGACGTCCTGCTGGTAGGAAGCACCAGGAGACGGGTCCACGGCCTAACCGTGCTCAGCTGGTGCTGACAGGCAGAGCAGAACCTGCTGTGCTCTCATGAGATGGTGTTCTGCAGAACTGGGTCAGAACCACTGATTCCTATCCAGCCTGGAACCAGTCGGCCCGTTCTCCTCCGGAACCAGCAACCTCTGCAGCTTTCCCTCCTTCAGAACCTGAGGGAGGTTGTTGGTGAAAGTCCCAATAGGTCGGCCGGTTCTGACCCTGACCCGTTAGACGTCAGCAGGTCATCTTCAGGTGGGCGGAGCTGCTGAGCTGTGATTGGCTGATTGAGTTAACGAGCTACTGATGAGCTGCAAGTGAGCTAATCAGATTCTGGGACGTTGTCCTGATTTCTCTCATATATATTTGTCTGTTTTATCCTTAATAAAGCAAATATTTGCCTTTATTGTCTTTATTGTCCTGCAGCGAGCTGCTACATGGGTCAGGGGCCAGAATGACAGGCTGGGTTTTAAACCAGCAACCTTTCCACGGGGCCACCGCTCCTCTTACCATGGCTGCTGAGTATCTGACAGTCTTCATGGTTAAATCTGGCTAAATATGCCAGAGAGGAGCAGAGAAAGCAGAAGTCAGGTGGATGTGGGCGCCGCTGCAGCCTGAGCAGCGCCTCAGGCTCCATCAGCAGGAGCGCCTGACGCATTCATGATCCCATAAACCTGCAGCCAGGTCTGCACGGCCCCCACAGACGGCCCAGAGCTGAACCACGTTTGGTGACAGCAACGCTCCTCAGAACCCCCATGATGACGCGTCCCATGATTTAGGTGACAGTTTGTGCTGATTGATGACTCGGCGTGCATGAGGTTCATTTGCCTCGTTCCTCCAAAACCACAGAGCACAAAAACACGCCGGGCTGCCAAAGCCGCAGGACGGGGCCAGAAACAGCCTGCGTAGGTGAGGAGGAGGGAGAGAGGAAGGTGTGGCCCGGGCCCAGATCATCGCCCTGCTGCTCCACAACCACAGCTCATCCTGGCTGCACGCAGACGGCTTTACCGGCACCAGCCTTTGGGCTGGGCCGGATCTGCTGGCTCTGCAGAGAGCCGCAGCAGAACCAGACATGCAGGTGTGGGAGGAGGACGGGCCAGCATGGGACTCCTGTGGAACCGAAGAAGGTTCCACATTAAAACACTTCTGGACCTGACACCTCTGGTTCTGAGCCTCCGGTCAGACATCAGAACCGCACAGATGTCAGGTCTCTGGGGGTCCGGCACATGTGGGTCAGATGGACAACATGTCTGCAGGAAGAAGCAGCAGCTCCGTCCTGGGAGCCGGCGCTGGTCGCTGTGGACAGAACCAGGACGGACAGAATGAGGGACACACGTCCAGGTTCACACGGCCGGGCTGTAGGTGCACTGGGGGGGGGAGGGGGGGGGGGTTCTGCAGAAACGAGGCAAACACAGCGAGGCGCTGATCCGATGGAGTCTGTGGGCGGACCGTGTTTACACTGAGCTGCAGACAATGGTGAGCGCAGGCTGTGATTAGCGCGTATGTCAGGGATCTGAGAACGTGCCCCGACAGAACCGGCCTCTGCTGGAGCTATTCAGAGGTCCACGGGCCAGACGGGACAACCAGAACATTTCTGCTGCAGAACTCTGCGGCTCGCCGTGAGCAAAAACACTCTGATGGAACCAGTTCACAGAACCCAACCGCAGAACCTGTGGTCTGTCAGAACCCAGACAACAGCATCCGACCAAAGGTCCCTGAAGACCTATAATATCTGCCCTGAGGGAAGGCCTACAGAGAACTGGACCTGTCCTTAGAACAGGATCCAATTCTGCTGTGGCTGCTGAACACCAGAACTTTTCTCCTCCATCAGGAACTCCTGCAACCTTTGCTCGGGTCGGTGGTTCTGCTAACGAGCTAATGATGCTGAATCATCTCACAGCTGCTGGTTAAAGAAAGCCGACTGACGCTTTCTTCAAGGACGTGGAGATCTGTGCAGGATTAAACCTGAAGAACCAATCACGTCTCAGATGCTCTGCATCTCACTCAGTCATGTTCTCCAGGGTTAGGAACCAGGGTCTCATCCGACACGTTCATGCAGCCTGACCGGACGGCTGCAGTGACAACATGAAGGAACCAGCAGCTGGGTGGGGCGATGCGGTTCTGGCCTTAGACGGGTTCTGTGTGGATGGAGAGCTTTTCTTAGCTTGAGGGCCAGAGGCGGCGCTCTGATGGGAGGAATGCTCTAATGAGACCTTTGGGGATTCTCTGCTCTGAAGGTCTGAAAGGATCCATCAGCTTCCTGTGAAGGCTGCAGGGCGGCGCGCTCATGGTCGCCGACCCGCCGCTCATTGGTCCGGTCTGTCAGACGAAGTCCGACCCGATGTTTGTTGGTGTTTCCAGCGCTGGTGACGTCAGCCGGGCTGCAGGGTTAAATTTAGCCGGTGGTGACTGAGAGTCACAGGAGAGGAAACACCAGACCTCGCGGTGAGAGGATGACTGATGTTGGTGTCAGGACGCTTCCTCACGCGGCCCAGAATGCCGAGCAGCACCGCTGCCGGGTCTTCCCCCTCAGGATCCACGGGCTCCTTCTCTACGATCAGCTGCTGAGTTATCTGCTGTGTCAGAGTGAGCTTAGAGAACCGGGATGCTGTTCCTTTAACAGGGAGGAGAACCTGCAGCAGAACCAGAACCAGAACCAGGCTCAGTGTGAACGCTTTGCAGCAATCCCTCATACTGAGCATGCATGAGGCGCCAGTGGAGAGGAAAACTCCCCTTTAACAGGGAGGAGAACCTCCAGCAGAACCAGAACCAGGCTCAGTGTGAACGCTCATCTGCCTCCACCCACTGGGGCTTAGAGAAGACAGAGCAGAGACACAGAAAGCTCAGAAGCTCACATTGACCCAGGAGTACTTTCTATGTTAGAGAAGACAGAGCAGAGACACAGAAAGCTCAGAAGCTCACATTGACCCAGGAGTACTTTCTATGTTAGAGAAGACAGAGCAGAGACACAGAAAGCTCAGAAGCTCACATTGACCCAGGAGTACTTTCTATGTTAGAGAAGACAGAGCAGAGACACAGAAAGCTCAGAAGCTCACATTGACCCAGGAGTACTTTCTATGTTAGAGAAGACAGAGCAGAGACACAGAAAGCACAGAAGCTCACATTGACCCAGGAGTACTTTCTATGTTAGAGAAGACAGAGCAGAGACACAGAAAGCACAGAAGCTCACATTGACCCAGGAGTACTTTCTATGTTAGATGGTAATAGAGGATGATCTGCCTCCCCTGATGATGTCACAGCTAACAGAACACCAGACCAGGTGTACCTTCTATGAAGAGAAAAAAGACAGAGAACAAAAAGTTAAAAGTTTAAATAACAACAAACAATGCAGATTGGAGAGCAGTAGGAGAATTTAATCGACTGAACAAATTTGACACAAAGTCAAGAAAAAAAACATAAAAGAATTTAAAAAAGTATATTAACAAAGAAATCATCAAATCAAGTTTTTCTACATGTTTGAAAAAGGAGAGGGAAGGATTTTACGCTTCTTAATATTCCACCCCTTATAACCTATTTTGCTCTGCCTCTATAGTAATATACATACTAGACTACATAATCAAACGTCTACATACTTACGGTAAAAAACATGAACATGCAGTGATTTAGGACACTATGTTTTAGCCTTGCAAGAATCGCGGTGCATTTTGCCAATTTTGCTCTTAAATGACTTCCAGGAGGTTTAAAGCACATTTTATGATGCAGGATTACAACAAGAAATGTTATTTCATTTACTTTTTCCACTGGCGTATTTACAATTTTAGTTCCACATGAGGTTCTATTTTAGGCCTTCTAGAAGTTTAACATTTAATTTAAAGTTTAATTCTCAAGTTTAATGATGATTTATTTTTGTCAAACCAATTTTTTTATTTGTTGGTTCCACAGGAGAGGAGCCTGATAGCTAAAGGATCTGCCTCCCATTCTACTTTTAGAGACTCTAGGAACCACCAGCAGACCTGCAGTCTGAGAGCGAAGTGCTCTGTTAGGAACATACGGGGTAATCAGAGCTCTGATATATGATGGAGCTTGATTATTAAGGGCTTTATACGTTAGAAGGAGAATTTTAAATTCTATTCTTGATTTAACAGGAAGCCAATGAAGGGAAGCTAAAATTGGAGAAATATGATCCCTCTGGTTGATTTTCATCAGAACTCTTGCTGCAGCATTTTGGATCAGCTGAAGACTTCGAACTGCATTTTGTGGACTTCCTGATAGTAAAGAATTACAATAGTCCAGCCTTGAAGTAACAAATGCATGGACCAGTTTTTCAGCATCACTCCTGGACAGAATGTTTCTAATTTTGGCGATATTCCTGAGGTGAAAAAAGGAAACTCTGGAAACCTGTTTAATATTGAAGGACTTCCTGTTTTCTGTCCAATCAGAAGCCAGAGTGCAGACAGACACGCCCACGCTCTCATCCACTCCCGCTGGGTGTTTCTGTAGGAACCGGGCCTGAAGGTTCTGTTTAACCTGGCAGAACGCCTACAGGAAGCGCTACAGACCCAGAAACACGTCCATGTGTGGACCCAGGAGGTTCTGACGGTGGACCCAGGAGGTTCTGATGGTGGACCCAGGAGGTTCTGACGGTGGACCCAGGAGGTTCTGACGGTGGACCCAGGAGGTTCTGACGGTGGACCCAGGAGGTTCTGACGGTTTTCACACAGTAACTGTTGGTCTGAGGCTGGAACATGTGTGTGTTTCTGTCTGGCTGTCAAACAGAAAGCGTGCTGCTGGTGTCTCTGCAGCCTCCTCTGTGTAGCAGGAAGTCTTCATCCTGATCCAAAGTGACGTATCTTCCTCTGGAACAACAGAACACGGCAGAAGGTTTGTGGCAACCTTTGGTTTGGATCATTCTCCTGTAAGCTCTCCGACAACAAGCAGAACTCCAGCAGAACCTGGTGCTCTTCAGACTTCTTTCTGCACAGATTCCTGGTTCCTTGTGTTGAATGCAGCAAATCAGGCCCAAACCGAGGCTCCTGCAGGTGTCTGCTGTTCTCTCCTTTGGTATTTGTGGGTAGAACCTCCAGGTTCTGGGCGTGGTGATGCAGAGACGGAGATCATGACCGATGTGGCCTCAGTCCTGGGTTTAAATCCCGACCCGTGGTTCCTTTGCCACTCAAACCCATTCCCTGTCAGCCTGCGCCACAAAGCTCCCCTCCAGGTTCTCCCATCAGGTAAACCATGTTCCTACAGAACCTTCTGGGCCTATAAACGGGTTGTTCTGAGCTGTTTATTTGTTAGCGGAGCAAACCTGAGTCTTCATCCATGGAACCCAATAATGAGCGACGGTACGATCAGAACCTGGGGTGGTGTTGGATGGTTTCCTTGGTTCAGGTTTTACTTTCTGCACCACTGCCTGACCAACCAGGAGCTGGCCAGAACCACGGACCTTCTCAGTGTCAAAGGTCCAACCCTCTGCTGACATTCTCCTCTCTGCCACGTTTCTTAATCTTTGTTTAAAATGTTTCATTTCTCCAGAACCCGTTAATGTTTTAACTTTTCCTTTTTTTGTGGCATTAACTGAATGAACTCGCTTCAATGACAGACGTTCCTCCTCAGCATTAGTTTGGTTTGTGTGTGAGTAGGGCAGCTCTCCAGCAGAGAGAGGGGGGGGGGGGAGGATTTATCGCTGAGCTAATAGACTTTATCTTCCAACACGGGGAGGAAACTAACTTTATATAAAAGTCCCAGAGGAGGGAGTCCGTGTGAGCCTGAACTATCAGAACCATTTCTGTCAGGCCTGGAGCCAGTTTCAAATCACTGCAGTAACAGTGCATGTGTGCTCGTGCACGTGAACGTGCATGTGCACGTGCACACAGATATCTGATGTGGTTCTCACTGCAGCATTCCTCCAGATTACGTGTTGGAGAACATTTTTCAACACTTCTGAAAGCAAAACAAGTTTAAAAGCGTTGCGTTTGTGTTCAGGAGATAAGAGATAAAGCTGCTCTGAAAAGAACAAAATCCCACTTTGATTATTAACTGAGATGCACGAAGACAGATGATATCTGCAGGAAAGCCAGCGTGGGGACACGCTCTGCAGCCAGAAACAAAGACAAAGCAAGTCTTCTGCAAAGCTCATCTTCAGCCTATTTTCTTCGTTTAGCAGCGAATCAACAGAAACATGGCCTCAGGTGTCTCCCCACACCTCCAGCACAGGTGTGTTCCACTCACCTGAAACATCCCTCGCTGCTCCTCTGAAGCGAATAATGCGCCGTTGTTGCTGCAGATGATTTATTGCACAAAGGCGTTTCTGCAGAGAACAAACCGAGCGTGCAACAACAGGACCGACCTGCTGAGTCCAGAATCAGAACAGAAAACTGATTCAGCCTCACATCTGACCTGCAGGCGGGTTCTGGGTCCGGTTCTGACCCGGTAACACTCGTGCACTAATTCACGGTTCTGGTCCGCTGCACGCGCCATCAGCGCAGAGAACCGCCTCACATCCAACCGCCTCACATCCAACGGCAGCATTTCAGGGCGGTTGAGGGCTTTGACTAGACCATTTTCTCTGTCTGCAGATTTTAAACTCTGCTGCTGTGATTTTGCTCTCATCTGCACACGATAATATTCGCCCCAAAATTAGTTTTCCCAGCTAAAAATAAGTTGTCAGCCCATCATCCCAGACGAAGATGAACCGACGTGCCTTGCTCGAGGGCACTTGGTCTCTGCAGCTGTGTTTTTCCTGCACCGTGATGCACAATAGACTCGCTGTGTGTACCAGAGCTTTCTTCTTTCTGGCCCAGAGTCAAACTCGGGGTTTTATCGGGTTTTACGAGACGGAGAAACCTGCGAGTGAGTTTGAAAACTTTCACAGTGACCCGAGGGAGAAAAGCCTTGGCCCTGGGAAACTCTTCCTCCTGCTCCTCTTCCTCAGCCTGTGTCAGAACAACCTGTGAGCCTCTCGGCTGAATGATGACAGAGGCTGAAATCCAGAGCGCAGCTTTCCCAGCGCTCCCTGAAGCCAGCGCAGCAGCAGAGGAATGGTGTGGGAAGCCGTGTGCTGCCGTGGGACTCGCATCTTAACGCGTCCCGGCCAGAGAAGCTGCCGGCTGGACGCCGCCTTCAGGATCCGTCCTGGAACCAGGCCTGTGGACGCTCTACCTGCAAACATCTCACTGAGCTACAAACCTTCTCCTCACCGCTTTTAAACCTTCCTTTTCAGAAGGAAGTGGTTCAGCTTCCTTCTCCTTGTCTCACCTCTGAGGACTTTTTATCTTCTAATCTGTAGTTTTTCAGACTTCTTGTTTATTATCATCTCCTGTTTTCTTACTTCCTGAACCATTTTAGCTGGAATCCAAGTTTTATTTCTGGTTGAAATGTTGTAGCACATAGAATCTGACCTGAGAAATCTAGATAAAACAGGCAATAATGTAAATAAAGAGCTCTCTCTCTCTCTCTCTCTCTCTCTCTCTCTCCATCTCAGATCCTCTCTCTTTTCACCATTTCATCTCTTCTCCTCCTTCCAGTTTTATTTCTCTTCCTCTTTTCATGTGTGGGTCGTTCTTTCCCTCACGTTGACCCAGTTACACGTTCTGGTCCTCACCCCCCCCCCCCCACGACCCATCAGTCCTACAAGGTGGCATCTTCATCATGTGTTGGGGGGGGGGGGGGGTTCTCCCTGCTCCACTAGGGAACCAGCTGGGTCCAGGGGCGGTTCTAGACAGGGGCCAACAGGGGCCCATGCCCCTGTAGAAATGGTCCCGGCCCCTGTTATGTCCCCTGTACTAAAGACATAAGATTAAATACACTTCTCATAATTATTTGCAATGGCAAAGAAACCATAACTGATTGGTTACTTTGACCAATTTTATTTTTTATCTATACAGTTTTACTCTTAGAAGGATTTAAAAATTAAGATGTTTCACGTTTAGCTTTAGCCGTATTGAGCTGGGGGACAAAGTTTTCAACTGCTACATCAGGGGTCTGAAACCTGCAGTTCCAAAACCACAAGTGGCTCACTTAATATTATTACACAGTTAGATATTGCCATTTTATTGTTTAATTTTGTTGTTCTGTGCCCCTGTAAAAAAAAAAAAAACACCGGCCCCACCTTGGCCCCCCTGGTAAGTTTGGTCTAGAACCGCCACTGGCTGGGTCCCACACATCCAGCTCTTTGTGGAAAACTCTAAATGGATCAGAACGCATGCAGGCAGACTGCTGTTGTGCTGCCGGCGTGCCCCTGAGCCATGCGTCCTTCAGTCCTGTGAGTTTCAGCCTGGGGACACGGACCGTTAAGAACCGGGGGTGCGGGGGGGGGGGGGGGGGGGGGTGCATTCCTCCACTTAGCAGCTTTCCCAGGAAAGAAACCTCATTCTTCTGAGTCGGCTGGGAGCATCTGGTCCACATCCACTCATGACGGTTGGGGGGGGGCGCGGTTCCCCAGAAAGTGGAGGGATTGCTGGGAACTCAGCAGTCAGTGAACCAGGTGCTGCTGGAGAACATCACCTGTCTCATCCGGAGAAGCTGATTGGTGGAGCCTTACAAAAGTATTCACACCCTAGAGTTTTGACTCGACGTGTCAGAGAACGCTGATTATCAGCAGGGTGTGAATATTTCCTCCGTCTCTGTAACTGATGTCCTGTCGGATCATTTCTGTTTTCTTAGTAAAGCAGATTTTATAACGTTGTTTTACAGACAACAGAGCTGAAACCTTCATCAAATCTCCTCCTCCTCCTCATTTCTACACTGTAACACAATAGACGAGTTAGGAGATAATTTCCATTCTGAGATTTCAGACATTGTTGATTGCTTTGCTCCTGTTAAAGTGAAGGTTGTCTCTGGGAGGAAGAAATGCTGCATTAGTGAGATGTGGAAGAAAACTTTGTCACGGGGCTGAATGGCGTAAAACGTGACTTATTATGGAATAAGTATTAATATGAAATCTACAAAGAGGCACAAAGCTTTCACTCATCACTAAAAGGTGCAGCAGAAAGGTTCTTTGCAGAAATCATGAAGAGAAGAATCAACAGTGCTCAGCTTTATGCACCTCAGTGGAAAGACTCAGAAACGCTCCTGTTCCAGCGGAGCTCCTCTCTACCTGCAATCAATTTACCAACTTCTATTCAGAGAAAAGTCAAAGAATTAGAAGATTAATCTGCACATCCACACCAAGCCCAGCACCAATGTTATGCTGAAGCATAAATGCAGAGAGAATGACTACATTTAAGCTACTCACCTGGACAAGCTTAGAATAAACGATAAATCAGTTAAGCTCCGCCTCCTACCTACAACCTTCCTTAAAGTCAGGCCTGTCATCGCATCTGACCTGATCCACTAAATTCATCTCATCAGGATTTCCCCCCAGGCTTTAAAAACAGCAGTTATTAAACCACTGATAAAAAAAACAAATCAGTAGCAGCTTCAGTATGGAGGCCCAGACGTCCCTAATAATTAATGTTTAATTAGTGTTTTTGTCTAATTAATAAGACAAAAACACCAAAATAATCCGTAGTGAACAATGTTTTTTTTTAACATATCGGTGCCGATTCTTCCTCTCTGCTGAGGCGCCGTCTATGACTGACTCTCCTTTCCTATGTTACACAAACATGTCTGATCATCCATCCATCCATCCATCCATCCATCCATCATCCACCCATCCATTCATCCATCCATCCATCCATCCACCCATCCATCCATCCATCATCCATCATCCATCCATCCATCCATCCCAGACCCGCCGCCATGGGAAGGTTCTGTGAGGTTCTGGAGGCACACCGGTGAGAAAACGTAGAACTTGTTTTCGACTGTTTGCTTTAAAGCACAGTTGTAGACTATCAGCACTCTTATTAACCACAATGATCCTAAAACTGCAGCTGGTGCTTGGAGGCCAGAGCAAGTCGGTCCAGATGAGATTACGGGTCAGAACCAGCCAGAGACAAACAGAAATGATGGAGAACCTGGTCACATGCTCTGATCCGGTGGGATTCTGACTTCAAAATCTGCACGGTTCTGAAGGTCCGTTCATGTTTTCTTACTCAATCCAAACCCGTTACAGTCCTCCAGAACCGCCTGCTGGCTGCCGGCCCACCATGATGCAGGTTCTGTCGGATCATGGCAGCTGATTGGTTAGAATGTTTTTAAGCAGCGTGAATCGTGCAGGAGGAGCGCCTGGCTGGTTCTGACCCATCTGGTCCTGAATGTGAACAGAACAAAAGAGGCCGTGGTTGACTTCAGGAAAAATCAGCAGGTCTGAGTCACTTTCTGAACTCATCCGGCGTGAAAAGCCGGCCCTGGCTGCCAGTCAGCGCCGGCCGCACCTTTCCTCCGTACCTGAAGCTGCTGCTCTGACGGGAAGTGGGCCGAGCAGCCGGCTGGAGCCGTTAGTAGAGACGTCAGAGAGATGCTGAGCGTGGGTAGGCAATGAAGCACAATGCTGCATATTTAAATCCCTGTGACAGTCACAACTGATTCATTAAAGATAAAAGCTACAAAGAGAAAAGCTGCAGGAACCTAAATGTTCTGAATCTGGAGCTGGTTCACAGTGGAGGGCTTCTGGTTCTGGTTCTGGTTCTGGGAACAGTGAATAAACAGGTTCCTGTTGGTGGTCCATTTGATCCTTGTTGCACCAAACAGCTGGTTGAATATAACAACCATTGCAGTGAAATTCCTCTGTAGGATCAAAGCCGTCCCACTGAGGGCCACTGAGGCTCAGGGGCCCACCATGGCGGTCTGTGGGGCCACAGATTATTGCACAGTTTGGGTCTGCAACAGAGGAAGTCTGATCATCGACAGATCACTTCTTCAGGGCATGACAGGCCCCGCCCCTTTGCTGCGTACCTGTACCTTTGTTTCTCACAGGAAGTGAGCGGAGAAAGGAGCCTCTGCTCCACATAAGGAGTGACTCAGGGTCTAATATGCAAAGCAGCCATTATGCAACCTGAGAATATTCCCAGGCTGCCAGAGGCTGAGTGTTTCTGCCCAAATACGACGTCAAACCAAGACGCTCTTCACAGACATTTGTTGGAGGATGAAGCAGAAAAGAGTCTTGTTTGTCTTTCAGGGTTCGGTTTATTCATAAGGAACTAAAAATCATGAGGTTCTTTAAGAGAACATGCAGAAATGCAGTAAATAATATAAAGTCTTTTTAACACAAAGACAGGAAGCATGTTCCCCAGGTGACGAGTGAAGGCCTGAAGGATCTTCTTTTCCTCTTCCTTTCTTTCAGCGTTTCACTTCCAGGGCTCATCTGGTCTCCATCTGATTCTATCTTCTGCATCTTCTCTCACTCCAGCTACCTTTACATTCTCCTTAACTCCATCCATAAAAAGACACGCAGAGCAGGAACTACAATCTATGACAAAGGAAATATTTTTCAGGATGGGGTAGAAACTGGTTCTGTGTCGGTTCTTTTTAGCCATCAGGCCTCTGCGGCGCCGCCCTGCAGGTAAAGGTCTGAATAACCTGAGACCAGGAGAGTGTGGGGCTTCTCCTGAAGTCCTCCATCATCTCCACAGTCCTTAGCGGGTTTATCTCCAGGTGGTTCTGGGTGGACCAGCTGATCCTCCTCCTGTCTGAATGCAGACTCATCAGCTTCCTGGATCAGAACAGGGACGGTGGAGCCGTCTGCAAACTTCAGCAGTTCCACAGAGAAGAGGGGGGGGGGGGGGGGGAATCACCCATGGGGGACGCTGGTGTTCCAGGGCGGGGGGAAGATGCTGCCTCTTCTCTCAGGAATATCCAAATACACATTTCTGTAAATGAGGCCTCGAATCATTGCAGCAAAGCACCTTATTACTGCATTATTTGTTATCTGTGAATTTATCTCTTTTAATCTTTTATGCATGCTATAATGTGAAAAATAAAACAGTAACCTTTGTTCATTGCCTGTTAACATTAACTATGTAGTGAGGGCCCACTGCTCTGCATGGGGCCCAAAGGTGGGAACTGAGTTTAGTTAGGGCATCAAAATGAATGGAAGTCATCAATGATGAAGATGATGATGATGATGGTGATGATGGTGCTGGTAATGATGATGATGATGGTGATGATGATGATGGTGATGATGGTGATGGTAATGATGATGATGATGATGATGATGATGATGTGATGATGATTATGGTGATGATGTGATGATGATGATGGTGATGATGATGGTGATGATGGTGATGATGATGGTGGTGGCATGCACTGCTTCTGCTGGTTGTGCTGCTGCTGCTGCTGCCTGCTACTGTGGGCCTGCTGCTGGTGCTGGCTGCTGATGCTGCTGCTGCTGGTGGTGCTGGTGGCTGGTGTGCTGATGCTGCTGTGCTTGCTGCGCTGGACGATGCTGCCTGCTTGCTGGCTGTCGTGCTGATGATGATGATGCTGATGGTGGTGATGGTGATGGTAATGATGATGATGGTGATGGTGATGGTGGTGATGATGATGATGATGATGGTGGTGATTATGATGATGGTGATGATGATGATGATGGTGATGATGATGATGGTGGTGATGGTGATGGTGATGATGATGATGATGATGATGACGATGATGATGATGGTGGTGATGGTGATGGTAATGATGATGATGATGATGATGATGATGACGATGATGATGATTGATGGTGGTGATGGTGATGGTGATGATGATGATGATGGTGGTGATGGTGATGGTGATGGTGATGATGATGATGGTGGTGATGATGATGGTAATGATGATGATGATGATGATGGTGATGGTGGTGATGATGATGATGATGGTGATGATGATGATGGTGATGATGGTGATGGTAATGATGATGATGATGATGGTGATGGTGATGGTGGTGATGATGATGATGATGGTGATGATGATGATGGTGGTGATGGTGATGGTAATGATGATGATGATGGTGATGGTGATGGTGGTGATGATGATGATGATGGTGATGATGATGATGATGATGATGGTGGTGATGGTGATGGTAATGATGATGCTGCTGCTGGGTGCTGGTGATGGTGGTGATTGATGATGGTGATGATGATGATGATGATGATGATGATGATGGTGGTGATGGTGATGGTAATGATGATGATGATGGTGATGGTGATGGTGGTGATGATGATGATGATGGTGATGATGATGATGATGATGATGGTGGTGATGGTGATGGTAATGATGATGATGATGATGGTGATGGTGATGGTGATGGTGGTGATTGATGATGGTGATGATGATGATGATGATGATGATGATGATGATGATGGTGGTAATGGTGATGGTAATCACACATCCTAAGAACTTTAATCCTGGATCCTTCTTCCTCACCGGATGAACTGACATCTCAATACAATAACTGCTTAAATGATATTTTGAACCTCCTTGCCCCAACAAAATCCCGGACTGTCACCTTTTCCCACTCCGCCCCCTGGTTTACCCCTGAACTCCGGACCATGAAGGCTAAGTGCCGTCAACTTGAAAGACTTAAAAAGAAAACCGGTTTAACAATTCACAGCGAAATGTATATAACTCAGATAACTCAATATAAAGAACTAATCACTAAAACTAAATCCACTTACTATTCCAACCTGATCTGCTCACACGAAAGTAATTCTCGGACTCTGTTTTTGGTGTTTAACAATATTTTCAAATCCCCAGCTTCTCTTCCTCCCCACCTATGCTCAACTGATGCCTGCAATTCGATTATGCAGTTTTTCAATGATAAAATCAAAATAATTCACCAGTGCCTGCCTCCTATCCTGTCACCCCCTTCCCCTATAACCCCTTCACCCTGCCAGCCTTTTTGCAGCTTTCATCTACCAACCCTCTCCGATATTTCTGATTTTATCAACAAATCTAAATCTCCCACCTGCCCACTTGATCCTATCCCGTCTGCCCTGGTCAAATCCTGCCTCCACACTCTTCTCCCCTTCATAACTGCCATCATTCACTCCTCTCTTGGTTCTGGAATTGTTCCATCTCTTTTCAAAACTGCTGTTATCACTCCTATTGTGAAGAAACCTGGACTAGATCCCAACAATTACAATAATCTCAGGCCAATTTCAAATTTACCTTTTATTTCAAAAATATTGGAAAAAACAGTCGCTTCTCAACTTCATTCTCACTTAACTCACAACAACCTTTATGAACAGTTCCAGTCTGGCTTCCGTCCCCGTCATAGCACTGAAACCGCCCTCTTAAAAATAATCAATGATCTTTTAATAGCAGCTGACTCTGGTCTAATTTCCATCCTCATTCTTCTTGATCTAAGTGCAGCCTTTGACACAGTTTCACACTCTACCCTACTCCATCGACTTTATACAATTGGCATCACTCATTCTCCCCTAGCCTGGTTTCAATCCTATCTTTCTGGCCGCACTCAATTTGTTCAGATTAAGTCATATCGTTCCAACTCCTCTCCAGTTACCACCGGTGTTCCCCAAGGCTCTGTTCTAGGACCCCTACTTTTTATCATCTACATTCTCCCCCTTGGTAATATCTTTAGGAAATTCAACATCAATTTTCACTGTTATGCGGATGACACCCAGCTCTATCTTTCTTGTACACCAAACTCTTCA